>NW_026716910.1:0-15808 GCF_029784015.1 Lycium ferocissimum | reverse complement strand
CTATGTCTCATGAAGGCCCACGACATATGGTTGAAAATCTAATTCAATTATCTACAACTTTCATATTTGGAGTTTTCCCCAATTCCCAAATAATGATAGGGTTATGGCCTCCCGAAGTCAGATCACCCGAAAACGTAACTTAAAAACATCTTTTTGGAGGGCTTACACTTGTATTTGGCTCGAGGGTCCTTCTTGAGTTGTGTTTAACTTCACATATACCGTTCATATAACTTTTTATATGTCCTTTATAAAAACACCATCTTGTGGGCCCTACCTCAGTTTACGGCTACAAGGGCTATATATCTTTTAATGTATCATTCCTATCATATTGTACGAATTCCAGATATCATACTCATGCTATCCTCATGCTAATACAGCAGAATTTCATCCTTTATACTTGTAATATTTGCTCCTCCTTGAGCACATTAAGCTGTCTCCAGCCTTAGTAACGAGAAATTTTCTAGGGTGTAACATCCACTTAGTAGCTTTCCATAGGGGCCTTCCATTTCTAATGCGTGATTGTGTACATACATCTATATCCATATTCGTATTCATATCCGTACTCATTTACGTATTCGTTTACATACTCATGTTCCTGGCATAATCATATTCATAGCATATTTATAATCATAGCATACTCGACCATGGAGGATCGGTGTTCCACATACCCAGCCATGGCAAGGCTCGGTGATCATACATACCTGGCCCTACCAAGGCTCAGGTTCTCCGTACCCAACTGCAATGGTGTGCGCGCGATACATATCATACCCGGCCATATAAGCTCGGTGTTACATAATAGTCATACATAGGCATATATACATAAGAGCTCATAAGCATCCTTGACATCATTACTATCATCGTTTCATTGCATCCATCCTTTGAGGATCACTCATCATACAAGGAATTTCATAGAATCGTAACATAGCGAGAATCATGAGCTTCAGTAGTTTTTAAAGATAGGATCATTTGGAGGACATCATAGGCACATGAAGGAATAGATATATGGTCAAGGAACCATGCCTTATTGAAAGAAGGGTTATCCTTACATACCTCTTTGTCTCTCAGCTACCCAACGTTCACCGTCGAAGCTTGAATAATCTACATTTTAGAAGGATTCGTACCATGGTTAAGCCTTAATGATTCTCTTAAATTCAAACTAGAATAATTCATAGTCTAATGAAAATTGGGCAGCATCTCCCCTATTTCATCAACTTCCATCATATAACCAAACAACTCCCAATAACCACAATAACATCTACAATACACTCATGGTATCATAATAATGTAATCACATTACATTAGGCTTCCAACACTCATCATTATGTTCAACTTATGCCAACAACTCCATACCCATTTTAGCATATTTTCATGTAACACTTCTTCATCATCATTATTACCTTCCATAATATGATTATATCCATATCATACTAAGAACGATGACTCAATATAGATTACTACTTATAAACATCATGAAAACCACATTTAGACTTCATTTTCTACTTTCTCCTTCCACCCAAGTTTTGCTACAACCAAACATTCTCAACAACATGAAATAAGCATGGAAACTAACCTTTTCATCCCATAGAAACAAGCTTTGGAGCAGCTATCAACTTTGTGCAAAACCCTAGCTACAATGCCTATTTATTTCTTGTAGTCCTCTAACCCTAGGATGCTTTCTAATACATGAACACTTGATTCTAGTCTTTTGATCTTTGTGTTCTCTTGGACTTGAGTGGAATGTGCTTAGAGAAGGGTTTTGAGCTCTCAATACTTGTAGAAGATGAAAAATGAAGTAAAAGAACCCAAGGCATATATTTATACAAAAATTAAAAATCAGCCCGTCGGGTACTATACGGACACTTATACGGTCCGTATAGTATTGTACGGTATGTATAAGTGGCCGTGGTTCACCACTCTGAAAATCATATCCCTGCTGGGAGTTATACGGACCCCTTATACGGACCGTATAAAGTTATACGGACCATATAAGTGGTCGTATAACTCCACTTCCCTGAAATGGTTATGCCATTCATTCAAACAACCAAAAGGGCCATTCATTTAGACAGTCAAAAGGGCCATTAATTCAGACAGTCAAAAGGCCATTAATTCAGACGGCCAAAAGGGTCGTTCATTCAGAAAGCCAAAAGGGCCATTCATACAATCACGTGGTATATCTGCAATGTCACAATTCAGAAACGTGTGCAATCGCAAAAAGGAGTCGACGATTTTCAACCGGATCCGGACAAGTGAGCAAACATGGACTTTTTCTTACGCAGCCGGTCAAGATAGGGTGCCCATGAGAGTCAAGCTCTCCGGCCAGGATTTGGAAGCCATAAGATTTCAGACTCAGCCATAATTTTGTTTGATATTTGCTTTCTTTACTAAAACCGCGACTGGTCGGATACGCACCGAGAAATCTGAAGGTATTCTCATATAAGGGATATACTCTTCTCCAGCGAGTCGAACTACATGTGTCCGGATTCCCAAAAACTAGGGATGTGTAGGCGGGCTAAAAATCAGAGAGTCGGTCACATTCTAACAGCTGCCCAGAGAAACCCTGGTCATTACACCGGGACTCTCAGGACTTTCCCTTCAAATCACTTAAAGTCTTTAGTTGAGTCGAACTACAAGTGGCCTGAATTTTCATACAACCCAAGATATGTAGGAAATCTAGAAACCAGGGCCCGACCATGTATGTGAAAGTTGCATGAAAATGAAGGGTAGAATGAGTCAGGTCAGTAAAAAATTAGGGTTAGTCAAATTTCGTCGCTCAGGGATGGTCTCGCCATCCCCAAACACCGAAGGAACAGTTGTTGACACCTAATTTTTGACCTCCCATAAATTATTTTAATTAATCAGTATCCTTGGATGACAAACAAAATGAATCAAGCATTTTAAAGGGTCAAAATGATTTTATAAATTTGTCTAGGTTAATATCTTACTCCTTTTAATTAATAAAATAATTTCTGTGATGCTATAAATTATTTAAGAATTAATTGGCACATTTATGACATTTTTATGAAATATTTAAATTTTGTTGAATTGTTATTTATTTAATTGTATAAATTGTCAAAAGTCAATCCAAGAAATTTGAGTTATTAAAGAATTGACCATTTTACACCTTAATCTCTAATTTTGTGTGTTTGCATAATCTGTTGAAATTAATAAATTGCGTTTAGTACTTAATTAGGTTAATTAATCACTAGAGGGTCATTATTGCAAATTGGATTTAGTTATTTAATTGTTTACATTAATGCCATATTTGCAAACTAAGTCTGTCTACGCAATTAGTCGTGTTTTAAAATTAATTAAAAGGCTAATTATGTTTTAGTTATAATAATGTGACCAATAGTCGATATTTTAGTTCTATCCATTTACTTGATTTAACCATTTTACACTTTATGTACGTATATAGGTCTAATATACATAAATATACATATGCGGTATATGTACAAAAAAGGCCCCATTTCATTTCTTTTTAAACTGGATTGAGCTCAGTCCCAACTGGACCAACTCGACCCAAAAATGTACGCAACATTAAGGGAGGGTAATACCCCTCCTTACTCTTATTTTGTCTTCCAAACCAAACATGCCTCTCTCTCTCTCTCTCTCTCTCTCTCTCCCTTTTCCCTTCTCATGAAAAACCCTAGGAGCCGCCTCAACTTTCTTTCTCTCTCCTAGCAAAAAATGGAAAGAACGCAGAGGCGCCAGGCACCACACAGTCCTCGTACAACCATCAAAGATGGAGCATTTAATGTTCCACTTCCGTTTTTGTCTTATTCCCCCAAACACGGTGAGAAACCCCTTTTTCTTCTAATTTTAGATTAGATATGCGATTTGCTGTATTTTTTTGCTTTATCGTACTCGTACCCTTCTCGATTCTCATTGGTTGGATTTGAATCGACCAGATCGAAAAAGGTAAGGCTCAGATCGAGCAGTTCGTTGCGCATGGTGGATGATTTAAGCCGCAGGATTTACTTTCCAAGTTAAATATTGAGAAAAAACATTTGTCCCATATCGTTGTTCTAGGGTTTTTGACCTGTCACCATTTAATGAGTCTTGAACACTCAAGCATATGCAAAGCTTATGATCTGAGTTTCAAGCTTAAAATTCTGAGCTGTGCTAGTAAAATTTTATACTTAACTTTTAAAAAGGGGTTAAGTTCTAGTAAAAAAATTTGATTTTATTTTTATGTGTGGGTGAGTCGAGGAAAGGTAGCACTAAAGGCTCCAAATTCATTCTTGTACACGGTTGTGCATCAAAATGGTAAATTTTTATCTTTTCTTTTTCGGCTTCTAGTCTAATTTGTGCTTATTTATAGTTATTTATTTGGTTATTGATGTGGGAATGTCTGTGCTAAGATGTCTGTGGTAGTTAAGATTAATTCAGTAGTAGTTTGGTATTACTTAACTGTTTTATTATGTTCTGAGGGCTGTATAATCTCTTAAACACTTAGAATGGTGGTACATGGTACTGTACTTAATAATTTAAGCTTGATTAGTGGATAATGCATGAACCTAGTCCTATTTGAATAATTTGCTGTTTATCAGAGTAGCACTAGGCATCAATCAAGAGTATAACTGTTACACCTCCGAAATTTTTTCGTTAATGCACAAAGGAGTAGACTAACGAAGGGCACAAAGTATACGATGTTTCGATAAGCGAGAAATAGCATTTGATGATCCTAATTGAGATTTCAAAGACATTCGAGGTAAGAGAAGAAAGTTGCCAAGAAAAGGCAAGGTATACGTTATGTATCGGAAAGGATTTACGAGTACCAAGTTAATGATGACTTAACGATGTTTTGGAGAAGAGTTATAACGTCCCTTAGATTGTTAATGAGGTGCTAAACAAGTGTCAAGAAGGTTCCATAAGGATTGGAGATCGAACGAAACAACGGAAACCATTTTAGGGAAGTGGAGTTATACGACCAATTATACGGTCCGTATAACTTTATACGTCCTGTATAAAGGGTCCGTATAACTCCCAGCAAGGAGATGATTTTCTGGTTGGTGAACCACGGTCACTTATACGGGCCGTACAATACTATACGGACCGTATAAGTGTCGATAGTACTACGAATGGCCGATTTTTAGTTTTTGTATAAATAGATGCACGGGGTTCTTTTACTTCATTTTTAAACTTCTACAAGTATTGAGAGCTCAAAACCCTTTCTAAGCACATTCCACTCAAGTCCAAGAGAACACAAAGATCAAAGACTAGAATCAAGTGTTTATGTGTTAGAAAGCTTCCAAGGGTTAGAGGACTACAAGAAATTCCATTGGAGGTGAACTAGGGTTTTGGTTCAAGTGAAGTATATCCAATCAAGGTTAATTCCTACACTATCTAAGGTAAGTTTTATGGTATTTCTATGTTGTTTAAGGTATTGAGAGGTTGAAAGACTTGGATTGTAGAAGGAAATAGAAAATGGGTCTTAAATGTGAGAATAGTGATATTTGTGAGTAGTGGCTTCGGTTGAGTCATGATTCTTGATATGTTGTGATTATGATTATGTTATAAATGACATTATGAACATGGGATAGACATTGTATATGAGTGAACGTAATAGTGTGCTATGACCATAGATATGGATGTTTTGAAGTGAATTGAAAAATATGGATGATGTAGGTTAATAAAGACTATTGTTATGATGTTGTGAATGTTATTATTGATGTTTGGGAGTTGATATATGATATAGAGGAAGTCGTATAAATAAAGGAGATGCTGTCCAATTTTCTCTAACTTTAGTATGCTAAGCTATCGATTTTCTAATAATAGTATAACTCTAATGACGGTAGAAACGTGAGCATTGAGGGAGAACGTGCAAGTGATAGAATAGTTGAACGGAAAGGTATGTAAGGCTAACCCTTCTTTCGTAAGGCATGGTTCCTTGGCCAAATATCTAATCTTCTATGAGCCTATGATGTCCTCCAAATGATTCTATCTTTAAGAGCTACTAAGCTTATGATTCTCGATATGTTACGATTGTACTAAAATTCCTCCTATGATGAGTAATCCTCTAGGGATAGATGTAATGAACGACGATAGTAATGATGCTAAAGATGCTTATGAGATTTTATGTTGTGTCTATGTATGACTATTATGAAACCCCGAGCTTATATGGCCGGGTAGAATATATATATTGCGCGCGCACCACTGCAGTTGGGTACGGACACCGAGCCTTGGTAGGGCCGGTATATGACCCTAAGCCTTGGTAGGGCCAGGTATGTGAAACACCGAACCTTCATGGTCGGGTATGCTATGTACATGATATGGATATGTATACGATATAAGTATGAATATAAATACGAATATGCTATGAATACGAATATGGATACGAAGTGTAAATGAGTATGGATATGAATACGGATATGGATATGGATGTATGTACACAATCACGCATTAGAAATGGAAAGTCCCTATGAAAAGCAAGTAAGTGTTTATGACGATGGTTTTACTACCTCTCATCTTATGCTATTTCTTATGTTGCTTATTATGCTTCTATAATGATGTTGATCATGATTTACATACTCAGTACATTCTTTGTACTGACGTCCTTTTGTTTGTGGACGCTGCGTCATGCCCACCGGTGGCCAGGGAGACAGGCTTGATCCATAGCTTTATTACTCAGGGACTACATAGCGGAGCTCCATTTCATTCGGAGTTACAGCTTTTGGTATTTATTCTTTTGTGTACATATTTATGGGTATGGCGGGGTCCTGTCCCGCCTATATGATATGACATACTCTCCTTAAAGGCTCGTAGACATGTGTGTATGGTTAGATGTATTTAGCCTTGCCGGCTTATATTTTGGTTATCATTTTGTTAGCCTCGACGGCTTATGTACATTGATATGGGCATTGTTATTGATGGTGATATATATATATATGTATTGTTGCCCAATGGGATTACTATGAATAATGGATGGAAAGTATGATTTAGCTATGTGGCCCACCTAGATGTAAATATGAAAGTAAGATAAGAGGTGCCCGGGTGGGTTAGCACCGGGTGCCCGTCGCAGCCCTCCGGTTGGGTCATGACAGTAACTATGACTAAAAATGAGTTAAGAAGGGTCCAACTTAAGTGAGAGGTTGTTAGTGTGAAGAATATGGACTAATAATAGGTCATTAGTTGTTAATAATGGCTTAAGTGGATACACTGCTTTATAAAACTGATCTTCCTCAACATTGAAGTGAAACTAGGTAAAGAAAGGGATGAGGCTATTTAGATTCCTATAATATTGATATATGTGTTATTTATAATACGGATGATTCTGCTTAAGGTCCAAGCTGTAAATGGTTGAAGTTGTTTAGTTACTAGTCACGGAGAGTTTGAGCTTGAAAAAACCTGTAGTATGACCTATTTGACAACATGCATATCTGCTTTGTTTTCTGCTAGTTTGTGCATTTTCCTATCATACCTTAGGATCCATATAAGTCCATACATTCTGCTTTTTCCTAGGAATTTGGTTATGTCAAGGACTTTTGAAGTTCTGATTAAATTGCAAGTTTTGTTTGAGTATTTAGCCTGCCTGTTTATTTTCTTGTATGCTTTTCCTTTCTCCTCTCTTTATTTAAGTGGCATTAGCTTCGATTAAATATGTGATTGTCCAAAGTTCCAAGTCTGTAAAAAAGTTAGATTAGGCCATTGAATTTTGATGCATGCCTTAAGTCATCAAAGCTCCCTTTATCATTTTTTCTTGAAATGGACAAGTCCAGCATAAAAAAAATGAGAGCTTGCCCGCTGTGTCTATGTTTAAATTATTGGCATCTCTAATCTGAGTTCTGGTAACTTGTTAGTATAGCTCAGTAGCACTACTTGACTGTTCTGTTTGCCTGTATCTCTAAGAACTATTGTATTTGTATGCTGGTCCATCATGATTTAACCACTTAGCTGTTATGCATCACTTGTGAACTGGATGGAAGGGCTTTACAACATAACTTGACCTATTGAGTGTCCCTGTAAGTCTGTAATGATTTATGGAACTTTAAAAATGACCTATAGAACTATGCAATAATGCTTTAACTCATTCTGTGTCTCTGTGTGAACCCTGCTAAGCCTTAATAGTGAAAAATGATTCTTCACATGTATTTAAATGATCTTGTTTGCTATGAATACTTGTGTTTGCATTCGTTTTGACACCTAGTTATAAATAATCCAAATAATAGAGTTCCTATGATCATAAGGGACTAAGGATGGGCTAAAGTCACATAGCCAAGGATGAGCCTTTTAAAAAGGTGCCTTGGAGAGAGGGTCAAGGGAGAACCAAGCATTGCTTGGTTCATAACAACTTCCCTCCACATAAAGGACATCATCGCACTCCCATGGCCTGTGGACGCATTCTCACTAAGGTCCTTGTGATCATATGGATCCAAGAACATAAAGCTGGAACCATAATTTCCCTAATGAATGATTTGTTGAGTTTAAATGAAGAGCTTAAGTGCATAGATGGGTTTGAATTGGATGTTGAATGGGAAGATTTAAGAAGGAGTCTTAGGACCTGAATATTGGACAGTTGGACCTTTAAAGATCATGTAATGCTTTTTTCTTCAGCAATTCTGCTAAGGAACATGTGTTGCTTTTCTTTACACTTTTGTTCATCCATTCTGAATTTGCATTCTCCATGTGACCAATGCATAATCTTGATCCATGTTGCTGTCATTATAATGGAATCAGTTGGAATCTAAATAGCAATCCTGCATCACCTGCATATAGTTAGGTTTTCCTGCACTCTATTGTTGCTTGTGGCATGTGTGTTCAAATGTAGTTCTCTGAATATTACAAATCTTTCATGAGTTCATGTGGACTTAGAAAAATCCAAATTTTGCCTATGTTTGATATTTGTCTATGTCATGCTTACTTATCTCATCTACAACTATTTTTCTTGATAATTTTCCATGCCCTGCTTCTGACCATTTAGACTCAGAAAAACCTTGACTTTTTCATGTATTTCATCCTGCTTATACTATGTTGAATGCCTAAATTGTAATTGCCTCATTTTCCCTGCACATTTTCACAACCTTGCTGTTACACCTCGAAAAATTTCATGTCGTTGCCTAGTGAATAGGCTAATGCATGGTAAGGAGTACACGGTGTTTCTATAAGTAAGAAAGGTTATTTAATGATTTTAATTAAGATTCCAAAGACGTTGGAAGTAAGAGAAGAAAGTTCGTTAAAGAATGTTGAGCACAAGTTGTATTTTGAAGAAGGATGTGTAAAGTATCGAGTTAATGTCGACTTGATGATGTCTTAAAGAAGAGTTATAATTCTTCTTAGATTGGTAATGAAGTGTTAAACAAATGTCAAGAAGGTTCCATAAGGATTGGAGATCAAACGAATGACGGAAACAATTTCTGAGAAATGGGGTTATACGACCCCTTATATGGTCCGTATAACATTATACGGTCCGTATAAGGGTCCGTATAACACCCAACAGGAAGATGTTTTCCCTGATGGTGAACCACGGACACTTATACGGACCGTACGATGTTATATGGACCGTATAAGTGGTCCGTATAATACCCGACGGGCTGAATAAGTTGCAAGTATAAATACATGTTTCCACTCTTATTTTCTCATTCTTTCCACTTCTCCATCTCTCTCAAGACTTCTAGAGGGTTCTACACATTTCATCTTCAAGAATACAAAGGAAATCAAAGGTTCATATCATAAATTGAAGTGAATCAAGTGCAAGAAGCTCACTAGGGTTCATCCAAGGCAAGAAATCCCTTTGCAAGTGGAACTAGGGTTTTCCTCAAGTGGAGTAGTGCTATCCAAAACTCATTCTTACTCAATCAAAGGTAAGTTTTATGATCATTCCATATTGTTTAAAGTATTGAGAGGTTGAAAGACTTGGATTATGGAAGGAAGTAGAAAAAGGGTTACAAACATGAGAATAGTGACATTGTTGAGTAGTAGATTAATATGAATCATGATTCTTGATATATTGTGATTATAATTATGTTATGAATGATTTTAAGAACATAGGAGAAACATTAGATGAGGATGAATGTAATGTTGTATTATGATCATGATTATGGATGACCTTGAGAGGGAGTTGGATAATGACGAACTTGACAAAAGTTATTGATTAAGATATTATGAATGTTGTCATTGATGATTGGGAGTTGATATATGATATGGAGAAAGTTGTATAAACAAAGGAGATGCTTCCCAATTTTCTCTAGCTTTAGTTCAAGCGTGTTTATGTTATCGATTATCTAATATTAGTATGAACTCTCTTGAAGGTAGAAACGTGAATATTGGAGAGGAACGTTCAAGTGATAGAGTAACTAAACGAAAAGGTATGTGAGGCTAGTCCCTTCCTTTCTAAGGCATGAATCTTATGACATGATTTCCCTTATTTTCCATGACCTTCTTACATTCCGGAAATTATGAGTCTATGTTCATGAAGAGCCTCATATGAGATAAAGATAAGAGATACGTTATGAGCATGATAATAATGATGAGGAGCTTAAGTCTAAAGATTCTAAAGTTCATGATATGATGCTTCTACAAGCTAATGATCCTAATTATGATTAACTGATGTACAATCTAGAACTTGCCCGGTTAGTCTTGTTTGAAGTCCGAAAGTTAGTTTGGTTGTGAGATGATCTTAGGCTTTCTTTGTATAAATAGTAACTATTGCCCAAATAAGCCGTACCAAAAGTTGAAAATATCCCTAGTTTCCCTTTTTGAGCCTTTCATCCTTTTTTTTGGATTTCATATTTTCTTCCGCTTCCCATGTCATTTCTTCTCGGTTATCGCTTCTCCACAAAACCTTAATTGAGGCCACTTTTTTGTTTCTAAGCCTCCGTACTTGCCTATCTAATATGGCAATGGGTACCTCTCCATAAGTCAACTTTTCTGTCACTTGAACATTATCTATTGGCACGATCTTAGTCGGATCTCCAACAAATTTACGAAGCATCGAAACATGGAAAACCGGGTGAACTGACTCCAAATCAAGAGGTAGATCTAATTCATAAGCCACTTTGCCCACTTTGCGCACAATCTCATAAGGCCCAACGTACCGGGGACTAAGCTTCCCCTTTTTGCCAAATCTCATTACACCCTTCATTGGTGACACTTTTAAGAACACCCAATCTTTAACTTGGAACTCTAAGTCCATTCGACGATTATCCGCATAGGACTTTTGATGACTTTGGGCTGCTAATAACCGATCTTGTATGAGCTTAACTTTCTCGATGGCTTGCTGGACCAAGTCTGGCCCTATCAATTTAGTCTCTCCTACTTCAAACCACCCAATTGGGGATCTACACTTTCGCCCATATAAAACCTCATACGGTGCCATACGATGATTGTTATATCCCGCATTTTTGTATATTGAAACAATCCGGATTAATTATGATAAGTTAAGGACGAAACTATTCCGGGATGCAAAGTCGGGATTTTTGATCCTTGATTTTATTTTTGGACATAAGTTGTGCATGAATTTGTTTGCATGGGACACTTAGGAAAATTTGGGACCAAAAGTGATATAAATGGAAACTTGAAAATCATGCAATTTGGCCCTTGGCCGTGTGAATTATTGGAAATGGCCCACACAATTTGTGTTCAATTTTAATTGGAACAACACTTGTGTGGGCCAAGGGGCAAGTGTGTACTTCATATAATGGCAAAAGATGACTAACTAGTCTTCATTCTCATTCACAACACTTAGAAAAAAAATAGAAGTTGAGGAGCAAGAAGTGAGGCTCTCGGCCAAGAGCTTGGAAAAATCAACTTTCATTCAAGCCCTTCCAAAATTATTTTGTTGATGCAAACCCACTATTTTGAGGTCCCTAAGTAGCGTGGAAGTGTCGTTGGAGCGATCAACCCGCTAGTTTTCATTATCGCAAACCCTAGCCTCTTGTGGAGTTGAAGAAGAAAGGTAAGAATTGATTATGTTTTATGTGTTATAGAGGTTGTATGTATGTTGTAGTATGCTAAAATGAAGGAAATTCATGAAAAATAGTATGTTGGAAGTGAGTTGTGTGCACGGTGTTCTAGCCGTGCAAATGGGTGTGTGTTGTGTGGTGTTGAAGCTATGAATTAAAGCTTAGTTAGTATGTTATGATCATTGTAGGGTGAAGAATGAATGAGAATCATCCATATGTATATATGTTGTGTGTTCGCCGAAAATGATCATGGAATATGACAAAGAACGCATTAATGTCGCTTAGTGTTTTAGTCGTCGTCGCTATGAATTCTATGTTGGAAATGAATGCTTAATGACTCAAATTGATGTTGTAATTGTTGCGGACTGATTTGGAGGTTATTGTACATTTAATGTAATTTGCATATTGATGAGAATGATATTGTTAGAATGTGAATTGTTGGTGCAAATCATGAATTGAAATGAGGAATATGTTATAGTGGTGTTCTCGGGTTTGGGGTTTGTTTCGGTAGAGTGGAGCAATTTTTGGATTTTTGGAAATGTTGTATGAATTGCTTAGAATGTCTTTAACTATTGTTGGTAAGGGTTCGGGTTAGTATTTGAATGTATAAGCGTCGATGTCGGCTTGAAGGTAAGCCGTTGAATTGAATTTATGAATGTTGTTGAATGATGTGAAAGAGAGCTATTAATGTTGTATTGTCTTCCGGATTGGTTTTTGATGTTTCTAGGTTGGTTGTTGTTGTTGTTGTTGATTGATTTGGCCGAGTTAAATTCTCGGGGTGGCCTATTTACAGGGGAAATGCTGCCAAATTTCTGTAGAATTAAGGGCTAAATTGGAATTAAATGCCCAAAATGTCTCTAGCTAATGTTTGGCATCTTATGGCTTATTTGTAGACCTTGGGCAGCCCGAGACGTAGGTTGGATTTAGCTTGAGTTTGGATCTTATTGGAGAGCGTTTGAGGTATGTAAAGTAACATTCTTTCTTTGGCATGCCTTAGTTAAAAATAGGCTATGACACGAACTTCGAGAAAACTCTACTCTCGCAATCCGAGCATGTCTATGATACGCATTTGTTTCTTGATATTCATATGTTGATGTTATGAAATATTGATCCTATGTTCTTGGAATTCTTGATTTGTAAAGGTTGCATGAAAGTTTGGTTTTTAAAGAGTTTATTCTTTAAAGATCCAAAAACTACGAACGCCCATAACTTTCACAGAAAAGCTCGGATTGCCTTGAGATTTTCGTAGAAGGTTGTATGATGTTAGACGAGTATGTTTTCCATGAGCGGGCCCAGCTCGGGTCTACGCCCGTCCGTGGGTCCCGCGACGCTCCTTTATGTAATTTCGACAATTTTTGAAAGAGAATGTTGTAATTATTATTCCGATTTCAAATATGACTATTTTACTTATCTTTTAGATTTATGACAATGATTTTATGCATATGATTCCTCACGACTCCGCTCGTGCATTTCGTTATATCTTTCGCCGAGTCCCGGGCCGGTTCTGTTGTCGTGCGCACTTTGTTATACTCCGGTGTTATGCTGTGATTATGGTTCGCCGAGCCCCTCGCTCGAGGGCCGGGTTCCGCTTATATTTGGTGTTATGCTGTGTATGATATGTGACGGGGATACGGAGATTTGAAACTTTCTGGTGTTATGCTGTGTTATGGCGCCATCGACAGGCGGGCGACCATATTTTCTGTGCCCTATGCATAATTCGTATTTTTAAAGTAAACATTCTGATATTTTGGATTTGCACTTATTTTCTGTATTTCGGTTTCGATTATGACTCGATTCATTTTGTATATTCTCCGCTTGCATACTCGCATATTTCGTATCGACCCCCTTTCTTCGGGGTCGTTTCATGCCACGCAGTACGGGCCGCACGCACGCTTGGTGATCCAATTGTTTAGGACACCCTCTTCGTCGTTGGGAGTGCTCCCTTGTTCCGAGCCATATTTTGGTATATATTCGTTCGTTGCATTTGTATATATTTGTTCGGGGGTACGCGCGGGGCCCCCGTCCCGTCATATGACTGCGTCTCCGTCCGTTTAGAGGTCCGTGGACATGTATGTGGGTTATGCCTACTTCGTGGGTGTGTTTGTATATATTATGTTCTGGGCGATCCTATTCGCCGTGGTAGCCTCGTCGGCTTGCATTTATACATTTTGGGCCGTTGTGCCATTTGATAGCCTTGTCGGCTTTTGATATATATATATATAGTTGTGTTTGCGATGTGTTTGAGACAGTTTGATATAATCTGAGACAGCGTTTGATATTTGTGTCGGTTTAAGCCATCTGTTTGCGGCCGGATTTGTGATTGTGTTTGGGTGCCCAATTCGGGCACTAGTCACGCCTACGGGGTTGGGTCGTGACGAAGTTGTATCGGACAGCGGTTCATCCTCGGAATGTCTAAAGACCGTGTCCGAGAGTCTTGTTTATCGGTGTGTTGTGCACCACATCTATAAACGGGAAGCTACGGGAGGCATTTAGGATGTTGTCTTTTCTTCTCGATCTTAGATCGTGCGATAGAGTTGTGTTATCGGATGACTCTTCTCTCGACGAAATGTTATGTTTTCGATGCCTCCGACAAGGCCACAACGCCCGGTGGCGGCAAGTTCATGCCAGCCAGGAGACCCGCCAGCCCGGTGACTACCAGGATCGTGCTCGCACGAGCCAGAGATTGTGCCTCCGACGGCCAGTTCCGCCACGCCTCCGCATCTAGGATTTGGGTGTCGCTACCGCGCACGGGGCGGCTCCACCGCGCCCCTCCCCCGCGACACCTCGGGGCGCACTCCCTCGCACTCTAGCTCCCCGCCCGGGGGGCTGGAGCACGGACTCATTGGCAGGCACTCAGCTTGCCGACTTTGGGTTATATGGACAGTCCACAGACAAAGGAGCGGGGAGGGATCGGTAGACGGGGGAAAACCCGGGGGCCCTGTTTTTTCCTTTTTTTGGCCACCCAGCTTTGGGGCAAAACCCGGAGGGCCCCCCCGGGGTTTCCGAAGCGCAAACCCGCGGGGATTAGTCTTCCCAGACAGGCCTTTAGATGGGGCAACCCGGTGCACGAGGGGCCAAGGATGAGTCGTGGATCGTCCGGGCGGGTGCCCCCCCCCGTAGGGGGAGTAGAGGCTTTCCCGGCCCATTTTCGCTCCGGAGGGGGGGCGGCAGTAGCAAAAACCCCCTTTGCGAGGGCGGGGGGCCCGGGGGGCGGAGTTCGATTCGTGCCCCAAAAGCGCCACATATGTTGTGACATGCCGCCGGAGCACCGAAAAAGGGGGGGGACCGTTTTGTGGCCGCAGGGTGGCGGCCGGGGGTATGGATATTCCCCTAACGGCGCGCCGGCCGGGGAGACGAGGGGGCCCCCGATGGGGAGACGGGGGGCCCGGGGCTAGTCGTCGGGGAGGGGGGCGAGGGGGGCCCCATCGGGGGAAAAAGGAATTTCCTTCCCCCGACCCCCCCCGCCCGCGGGGACGGGAAAAGGTGCGGGTCGAGCCTGGTTTTTTGGTCACCCGGGGGCGGCCCCCGGGGGTGAGACCACCCGACCCCCGTGTTCCCCCGTGGGGGAAAGGGGGCCCCCGGGAAGGCCCGGCCCGGGGGGGCCGCGCCCGGGGCCCGTGAGAGATTGCCCGGGGGGGGGGGCGCGGGGGCCCCCTACCCGGGCACCGGTTCATCTTCATCCTCGGATCTTTCGCCCCCGGGGGCGAGGGCCCAAAACGGCCGGGCCGGGGGGAGGGGTCGGGGGGTTCCCGTCCCCGGCCCCCCCGAACCGTTTAGCACTAACCCAACGCCCGGAGATTTTATAGGTACTATTCCGCAAAAATTTGATTTTGAGGGAAAAATTGCAAGGGGGGAACCGGGTTTCGCTATCTATCTCCCAAGAGGGGGAGACCTTCTTTAAAAAAAGA
>NW_026716909.1:0-16333 GCF_029784015.1 Lycium ferocissimum | reverse complement strand
TAAAACCCCAAATGTCTACGGACCCCAAGAGTATAACAAAGCCTATACTAAAGGATGCGTACCAAATGACTCAAGCTCCCGAACAATGGAGCTCTCAGTATAGCCGAGTAGGCGTCACTGGTGGAGGATCACCCAGTGAGTATGTACTGCGGGCGTGAAATGCGTCCCAGAAGAAAGGGTCGACACGGATTCTTAATTACGCGTGTCATGGTCTCTTACTATACCATTGTCTCACTCCGTCCTTATCTCTTTCTTATGATTACCCACTTTCTTTCTCACGCTCGCTCTCGTTTTCACGGTTATATAACCACTTATTCATTGTTCTTACGGAACCTAATAAGTCTCGCTTATTAGCTCTATAGTTCACTCTTCCGTTCACACTTACCTTTATATTCTAGCTACGTAGACCACATCATAGCTTTAGCAGCTTTCTAATTATGCTTTACTAATTTCCATAACGATCCTTGCTATATTCATATTACATCCATCAAGTAATCGAATCGATAATATAACCCTTCTTAATTCCTTCCCTCTGTTCGATCCACTTTATCCTTATCGCTTCACAAGTTACCTTATTAGTACTTTCATGCCGTGGCAATTCTTTTCCAACGCTCTCTCGTCTTAATCGCACTATTACCCTTTTTTTTTTTTTTTAAACTATAAACGCGTCGTAATTAGTCTGCTATCATTTGGTCGATGCCTTAAATAAAATTTCGTCAAAATTTACCAGCTTGAATCATCTCTTAAGATTACCAGACCTTTCCCAATTCTTTTCACCGTATCGATATCAACTTGCTAATTATTCTTATCCTCAATTTAGCGACTAACTTCCTTAGTCAAAATTTTTATCATCACTATTGGCGCGACCCGTTTCCAGATATATCACAAATCTACATCTCATTCTTTCTTTATTTCTGGAAAAATTTCGGCGAGTTTCCTACGCAACTCTTACTATCTCACAACACTTACACGGAAATACCGATAATGCCTCACGGGGCCAATATACATATATGCATATTATATATGTATCGCGACCTCGCAGGGCTCCCCAATATCATTGGCCGGTAAAATAATGAACATACCTTGCGGCTCGGCTCAAGCCCCTTTCCTATTACACTTTCTCGTTTACTTTCCCCTTTGATCTTTCGTTCATATTCCAGTCGTACTTCTATTTCTTACCTGATATGTATCTTTCGTACCGTTGCTTACCTTCATCCTCTATAGCTTCCAATATCGCTGTCGCTTTTTCCGAAGTCGACACCACTTTCTTGGTACCGAAATCAAAAATTAGTGTTGGGAATCTCATTTCCTATAACTTGGCTCTACGGCACGATCTATGATGTCAAAGAACGGTAACCATCCTAAATGCCCCGTAGCCTCCTATTTATAAATGTGGCGCGAAACTTCACACGTAAACGGACTCTCTCGGGACACGACTTTGCGGACAACCCCTAGGACGAACCTCGCTCGATACCAATTTGTCACACCTAAATCCGACGGTGTGATGGGCGCCCGACCACCCACTTAGAGCGAGCGAACCCACGCGACGCTCGTAATACTCATAATTACGCGGGCCCTTAGCCATAACATAAATACATAACAGAAGTTTCTCGTAAGGTCAAATATGCGTTTCATCTTTTTCAAGCTAAATAAAATCTGTAACATATGAAATTTTTAATACAACGCATAATAATACACGGCTTACATAGCCGCTTACATAACCGACATCTGACACCCACGACGCTGTCTGCAAAGTCTCTAATACTGAACATGAAATCATAACATAATACTCTGACTCGGCAGCACTCCGGAGAATATGGAGCTCGCCAATCCCATTTGGAACATCATCGCCGCTAACATCTTTAGCTCACAGGTGTACTGCAACGCGGCATGAAACGCGGCCCCCGAAGAAAAGGGGGGTCGATTACGGAATATATGCGAGTATGTAAAGCATGAAAAACAATAAGCGGGATTATCTTGAAATAAAGAGTACAGAAAAAAAAACCATAAGACTTGCCTTTGAAAACATATATCATGCATGTCATTTTCATAAATCATCGTGTATGCATATAACGTGCCCCGGCCCTTTAGTGAGGGACGCGGTAGTAAAATCATATCGTATGCATGTACATGTAACGTGCCTCGGCCCTCTAATGAGGGACGCGGTAAAGGGGTCATCATATGCCATCACGGCCACCTCCCCAGGCATCGTCATATCATATAACATGCCCCCGGCCCCGCTAGCAAGGACGCGGTAAATATAACATGCCGGCCTACGGTGAGGACGCGGTGGTAGTAATGCAATGAGGTGCTCGAATACATGCCCTGGCCGGGACGCGGTGAAGGACATATTGAGGCAGCACGAGCGAGTAGTGAGAAACCATATGCACGTAAATCATTTTTCGAGACTCGGTGAAGTAATCATAAACGAATCGTCGTTCGAAAATCGGGACAACAGTTATATCAAAATCCTTTTAGACGGTACTCAGTAACATATCCAATATCATAGGTATATCAAAGTATCGTAGGGACCATAGTCGTATATCCGAGCCCGCCTATGAAAATCCAAATCATCACACGTTACCAAATTTTCTACGAACGTTTCAAAGTAATCCAATTCTTTTTACAAAAATTACGGACATTTCTAGACATAGGATTCTTTACACAATGTTTGGAATGCAAGCATACATAAAATTTAAGAACCATATAACGAATGTTACATCATGAAGCAAACAAAAAATCATATACATATTCGGAACGTAAGAGCGGAGTTACCCCAAGCACAATTCATGTCATACCTTAATTGCGTCTAGGACATGCCAAAAAGGAAAAAGTAAGCCTTACATACCTTAGTTGTGCCTTACGCTCATCCAGATTCAATTCCCGTTTCGCCCAGAATCTACAAATGGTCATTTTTACCAAATGTTAACTATAGGGATTTTGGTGTTCAATCTTAAATTAGCACTTGTCTACCGAAATTTTCGGCGAAACCTCCTAAAATACAACGCCTAGAAATTTAACTCGGCCACAATATCAACAACAACACCAACAATTATTCATAATATTTCCAGCTCCAAAATATTCCATAGAATAGCCCACACATTATTTTCCAAATTTTCCAACCAACCAATTCGCGATATAACTATTTCATAATTTTTTTTTCCGTAACAAAGTCGAAATTAATACTAACAACATCAATAGAAACATCCTCCACATTCTACAAGTTAACTACATTTATTTTCATCCAAAATTCTCTTCAAATCTCATTCCATAATTCACAACACCAACGGACGAATTTATATCGCTATTTTTCCCGTTCTAATCCGTTAAAACTTTAAATAAACTTGTTAGCAATGAAAAGGAACCTTATCCATACCTTAAGAATTCAGCCACCACGTTATCACCCTCCTCCTTGGTTGATTTTTACTCAAATTGAAGACAACGCAACAGACAACACTTTTCCTTCATGGGCTTCGGGGTTCGGGGCTCGGATTTTGGTCAAAATTGATTTTCTTCTCCAAGGCTTTTTTCTCTCTCTATCTCCAGAATTTTCTGGTTGTTCCAGGCCTGAAAATGAGGAGAGAAGTGCTAAAATATCACTTATATAACATGGGTCATGGGCCTAACCCGGTTGGGCCCGAGTTGGGCTTTAGCCCACGACCTTTCGGACTTAAAACGTTCATATCTCCTTGTCCGTACGTCACCTTGGATCCCACGACCTATGGTTGGAAAGCTAATTCAATTATATACAACTTATATTTCTTGATATTTTTCCAAATTCCAAACTTATAATACCATTTTTGCCCCTCGAAGTCGAGTCACCCGAAAACATTTTCTTAAAAATATTCGTTTGGAGGGCTTCTACTTTGATTTGGCCCAAGGTCCTTCGTGAGTTGTGTTTAACTTCACATATGTGATTCATATGACTTTTTAGATGTTCCAAAAAAAAATCTCGATGTGTGGGCCCCACCTCGACTTACAAATAATCCGACGTTCAAAAATACGGATACAACACTATCAACGTGAGTTTAAATTACGTAGCAACAGCATGATTGTCAATTCAATTTTTTTTTTTTTAAGGAAGCACGTGTCACGCTCATGCTTTGAAAATGCGGGATATAACAGTGGGCCACACTTAGCCAACAGCAACGAGGGCTTCGCATCAAGTAACGTATGAACTAATTTACACCATACGGTCTCCAAATGTCATATATATATATATATAGTCTTATGCTTAGATCATAAAATCTTCATCCCTGGCCCAAGCCTGAAATTTGCTCAGCGCGTTCGCGCCCCGTGGTGGCGCGTTCGTGCTGAGTTGACCCTTGGCCTCCTGCGCGTTCGCGCCACTCCCTGACGCGTTCGTGCAAGCCATTTTCCTAATCTGCCATCCCAAATTTTAACATCCATAATTCTCTACTCTGATGTCCTATCGATAAGCGGTTTGTTGTGTTGAAAACTAGACTCGACGAACTTCATTTTAGGCTTTTGCTTCACTTCAAAACACTTCATATGCTAAGAGATATTCGTCCCTCAATTTGGACCAAAATTTTCTCACAAAACATTACCCATCCTTTCTCCAAAGTCGTACTACTCCATTCCTTTCACTCATTTCCTTATAGAACCTTCTGGTATGCCTTATATACATTCTTCACTCATTAAATATACTTAATAATGCTTGCTCCTTATATTCCGAAGTGATTTTACTTAACCATAACTCAACGTACTTATGTTTCAAATTGATAAGTGCTTCTTCGAAGGTGCGGGGTGTAACAAAAATGGCACCGTTCAAAACCTGTACGGACGAAGGTGTATATCTCTTATTCGATGGTTCAAAGTTGGTGAAGCAGAATTATTAGGGCCAGACTTGGTCCACCGGGCTATGGAAAAGGTTAAGTTGACTCAGTAGCGGTTGAAGATGTCTTAGAGTCGCTAAAAGTCCTATCCGGACGTGCAGCATAGAGATTTGGAGTTTAATGTTGATGATTGGGTGTTCATGAAAGTATTGCATATGAAGGGAGTTATGCGATTTGGATGGAAAGGGAAGCTTAGTCCCAGGTACATTAGTCCGTATAGGATCTTCCGAATGATTGGTCAAGTAGCTTATGTGCTAGAATTACTACAAGATTTGGTTTCAGTGCATCTAGTATTTCATGTGTCCATGTTAAAAAAATGTGTGGGGGATCCATCCCTTATTGTCCCTACGGAGAACATAGGGGTTAAAGATAGCCTGACTTACGAAGAAGTCCTTGTGGCTATTCTCGACCGCCAAGTTTGCAAGTTGAGAACGAAGGAAGTAGCTTCCGTGAAAGTGTTGTGGAGGAACCAAAAGGCTGAAGAGGCTACACGGGAAGCCGAAGAAGATATGAAATCAAAATTTCCGCTCCTAGTCGTTAAACAAGAAAGGAATATCTAAGGTAAATGTATTGTGCTTATTCCAATGCTCCATGTACTCATGTTCCATGTTATAATGTTCATGTTTCCATGTACTCATGTTCAATGTTATGTCCTTTAGGTTTAATGAAGTACTCATGTCATGTCTATGTTCATGTCTTAATGCTTCATACTATTCGTGCCTACAATTTCCTTCTCTAAATCCTATGTATTCGCTCTCAATATCGATGTTAACGATAAGTGATAGATGAGGAAGGTATGTTTTGTGGGAGATCGAAGTAATTAAAACAATCTTTCTGGGACTGAGGGAGTACTTTTTTTTTTTTTTTTTTTTTGTGAAGATGGAGCATTAAAGAACCATCATGTCAAGGTTAAAAGATTAGTTATGGAACTTTTATGTATTTCTATGTTCGCCTAAGGAAGAAGCCACATTACCTTAAAAATAGAGAGCTTCCCTTAGAAAAGATCGTCTTAATTTGTTTCTAGTGTAAGGTGACATGGTTGATTGTTTAATGTTCATTTGTCGAGCAACTGACTCATACAATTGTGTTTTATGTCAAGGATTTGTTGGTTGAAATGGAGTTGGGTTCACTGTTTGGACAGTCTCTTGGAATTCCTTTCTGGTCTTTCTTTGTTGCATATTATTGTAATAGTTTCTGGAAACCAGTGTTGCATGCTAGTCCCTTATCGTTATTATAAAACTTCTACAACAACAAAAAGCTACAACACAAGAATGATTCATACAAAGTTACAAACATGAACAGAACATATGAGAGAGGGACGAAGGAAAAGGTTGAACGTGATTGCTTGTAACATAAGACACTTTGGCCCAAAAGTTTAGCTAACTTATGAGAGAAGATATTTATGAAGACAATTATAAGAATATGGAGAAGAAAAAGAGTTTCTAAGTTGTTGTCATCCCTTTGTTTTTTCATTATGTATAGCTTAAAATATTGTTTCATATGACTTATCCTCAATAATCACAATAAATATGTAATTTATTTGTCCTTCAATATTGCAAGAATCAATAGCCCACGTAATTCTTTATTTAATCGAACTTTTCATGTTCATATACATTGTATATTTGAAAAGATGTTTAGTAACTTAATAAATAAGCAATTAATATATCATTCAAGATGGGCAAGAATCAATGCTCTGATTTTCAGTCCATCTTCATTACATTGTATACATATTCCAGCTGTTAAACTAATATAGTAATAAGTTTAGGATGACATTAATTAGTTCTTATTTAATTAGTTTTTTTCTGAATAATTAATGTAATTTTATGGTCGGTGTCTTTTGAGCTTTCCATTCACACGGTTGTTATAATATACATTTAACTATCCAATGCAACTCCGCACATATTCTAGCAATGAAGAGGTTGGAAAGTGGCTAAATAAAGTTTCTTTAATGTATTGATTTGCTCTTTAATTCTTTAGTTGGTGCCTTTTGATCTTTTCATTCACAGATATATAAATTGAAATGTTATACATTTAATTAATCAATTCAAGCCTTTAAATTCTAGCAACTAAGAGGTTGTCAAATTGGTAACGAAAGATTTTTATAATATAATTTTAATTACTACAATAAACGATTAAGGTGCTTTGGCAGATACATGCATGGAACTTGCCATTTACTAATTAATTTACTTCCCATTTAATTGATTTATTTATCATTTGTTGGTAGGTAAATTTACTACTCTCTCCGTCCCAATTTATATGAGGGTGTTTGACTAGGCACGAAGTTTAAGAAAAAATGAAGACTTTCGAATCTTATGGTCTAAAACATGCCAAAGAAATTTTTGTGGCTAGAAATCATTTCATTAAGGGTAAAATGGAAATTTTAAAGTTAAATTGTTGCTAAATATAGAAAGATGTCTTTCTTTTTGGGACTGATTAAAAAGGAAAGAGTGTTAAATAAAATGGGACGGAGGGAGTATTTGGTATAAAAAATAGTATAGAAGTAGTGTTTGGATTAGGAGTAAAAATGTCGTTTAACTTTTTATGGACATTTTGGTAATTCAACTTTACAACTTAAGGTCTATCCACTTTTAGTATTATATGATTAGTGGAAAAAATATACTTCTCAATGCAACTAGAGATGAAACCATGTAATACGTGATTCGGCATACACGTATCGTGAAACTAGTACTTTTAATAAAAGTTCATACTTCACTATAAATGTGTTTTTAAGAAGTTTATGTATTATGGACGCCATAAATTTGCATGCCACAGCCTACAGTGCTAATGAATAACTATCCACTAAATTGTTTTTGTAAATAAATTTAACAACGACAATATGTTAGGTTGAGTTTGCGAAAAAATTTGTCAGACACACAATTTGTCCACATTTTGAGAACCCTTATTATTAGGGAAATTTTAGGTTACAATTTGGCCTACTTTTTAGGCTTTAAACAAATCTTGTGGTAATTATAGAAGTAGGACAATTTTTGGACATAATAGTTCTCTGGACATGCGGAGCCACCAATAGCCTGTAAAAGGAGTCGCCGTTTTCGGGTCTCTAACTTATATATAAGAGCAGTTTACCAAAAAGCATATAGTGAGGGAACTGCATGTGCTTCTTTAATTCAAAGGGTTAAAACTAAGGACTCTATTTATTCACATTGAGTCCTTCTTTGGTCCCTGTGTATCTCTAACTTCTAATTCTAGTTCACACTTTCGGTTCCCTCCATAAAGTGAAAAAACGAAATCTCTTTTTTGTTGATAATCAAAAACTCCACGAAAAAAAAAAAAAATACACGCACACAGTTGAAAACGAAAAAAAAAATCTAAGCAATGGCTCATGCTAATGAAAAAGAGGTAGATACAAGAACGGAAGAGGAGAAAGCCATAGATGCATGGCTTCCCATCACATCCGATCGAAATGCAAAATGGTGGTATTCTACTTTTCATAATGTCACAGCCATGGTTGGTGCTGGTGTCCTCAGTCTCCCATATGCCATGTCTGAGATGGGATGGTATTTTGTGTTTCTCCTCTTTCCATCTCAATTCATGTGATGTGTTTTGATTGGGTCACGAAATTAAAGAAAAAAATAATTAATTTTATACTTCAGATATAAAATAAGTCACATATATTTAGTTGATTGTAAATAAGTTCATTACGGGTAAGTTGGACATTTGAAAGTTAAACTATTACAATATATATATAAAAAAAACAAAAATTGTACTTGCTAAAAAGAAAGAGTTATCACATTAATTGGACAAATAGAGTGTATATATATATATATATATATATATATATCATTTTTGAGGGATTTGCTGTTCTATTTTTTTTTTCCTAACTACTAATTTAGTCGACAATAAAAGTTATAACTTGTGCACCACTCCCAAATTTCCAATTTAAATGTCATACTACTTTTTTTTAGCATATTGGAAAAATAATGTCACATTTTTATAATTATTAAGTTTTTAATATCAATATTCACATCTATCTTTCATAAGGCTCACTTGTCCGAATGATATGCCATGTTTAAAAACTATAAAATTTAAAGGGTACTTTTGGTATATTATATATTCCTTAGACTACAAGATTTAAAATATCTATTTATGTTCTTATTTAAACTTGTTTCCAAATCAAATTAAAACACATAGAATGAAATATTTTGTCTTATACTCTTAATCCATATTATGATTTTGTTTAACATGAAAAATGCCCCTAAAATTAAATTAGGTAGCTCTCTTTTGGATCTCACTCAAAGCATGCAGTTTGCATGTACGATTATAATATGGAGAACAGAATAAAGAAATAAAAGAAACTAGTACTAGTACCCTTGGATTTGCGTGGTGGACATTGGTGGATGTATAGTTTGAGGGATCAGTTTAATTGAACCCACAAACTTTTATTAATTAAGACCATATATTTATGTGAAAATCCTAAATATTAAATTTAACTATTATTATTATGTTTTGAAAGAAGTCTCAAAACCTTGATCGAATCCGTAAATGTTGCAGGGGGGCTGGGGTGATAGTAATGCTGCTGTCGTGGGCCATAACATTCTACACAATATGGCAAATGGTGGAGATGCATGAAATGGTACCAGGCAAGAGATTTGATAGATACCACGAGCTAGGTCAACATGCATTTGGTGAGAAACTTGGTCTTTGGGTAGTTGTACCCCAACAAATTGTGGTGGACGTGTGTTCTTGCATTATATACATGGTTACAGGTGGGAAGTCATTGAAGAAATTCCACGAAACAGTTTGTCCAGATTGTCAACCAATAAAACTGACCTACTTCATCATCATCTTCTCGTCAGTACACTTTGTGTTATCTCACTTACCAAATTTCAATTCGATATCATTGGTGTCGTTGGCAGCAGCAGTGATGTCGTTAACATATTCGACAGTTGCATGGGCAGCATCAGTAGGGAGAGGTATTGAAGGGAGAGAAGTGAGCTATGAACTTAGGAGTGAAAAGACTGGTGACAGAATATTCATGTTCTTAAGTGCTCTTGGAGATGTGGCATTTGCATATGCTGGACATAATGTTGTGCTTGAGATTCAAGCAACTATTCCTTCAACACCTGAAAAACCTTCAAAAGGTCCTATGTGGAAAGGTGTATGGGTCGCTTATCTCATCGTTGCTATCTGTTATCTCCCTGTGGCTTTCGTTGGATATTGGGCCTTTGGTAATTCCGTCGAGGATAACATCCTTCTTTCACTCGAAAAACCTATGTGGCTTGTTGCTGCTGCTAACTTGTTTGTTGTCGTTCATGTCATTGGAAGTTACCAGGTACATACCTCCCTAACTTCATGTAGTTATTTACATGGACCAAACACGTGAAAATTATATATTCCCTCCACTTTGATTTGTTTGCCATAGTTTGACTTGGATTGGAGTTTATAGGAAAGAAATGAATACTATTGAAATTTGTGATTTTAAACATGTCTTAATTTGTGTAGCTATGAGAACGGACTAATAAGGTAATAGTGTCAAATAATGTAAAATCAAGCGAGTACAATTTTTTTTTTTTATAATGGATTGTGCTAAGACTCGAACCAAGGCCTCTATTTGTTCTCCTACCATATTGGTAGTGTGTATTCTTCTTATCTAAAAATTATATATACTACACTTCTATTCTTTTTAATTTATCCTGCAAAGTATAACACGTTTTTTTTTTTTAACCTATTGAACTACTTAACTATGATGATGTTGAAACAACAGTTAATCAGTAGAGCAAAAACTAGAAGCTACAACATTGGTATTGGAAATGTCAATATTTAAAAAGTGAGGCAACAATTAATGAGTTTTAGCATACATACGATGTTTGACTTAACTTCAAAAAAAAAAAAAACTTGCAGGTTTTCGCAATGCCCATGTTCGACATGATAGAGACATATGCCGTGAAATCTATGAAACTAAAACCTTCCACTGTTCTTCGCTTCGTAGTGCGGACAGCATATGTTGGTAAGTGGTTGTGTTTCCCATAATTTTCTTCAACATTCTATCCTAGTTTTCTTGTCATAATTAATTCTTCCTTATGCACATTTTCTTTTATAATAAGATCTTTTTGTCACACTACTTTGGCCACAATGACCCAAATGGGATAAATTCATATGACTATTTAGGTAAAATTTAATAATTTATGCTTACTTAATGTCATTTCTATCTTTTCTTCTCAAAGTTTATCTTAATTTAAAATTATACAATAGAGGTTATGATGGTTTTTACATAAGAGTGGCTAAATTTGGGTTAAATTGGTGTGGCAATTTAGCAACTCTCTTTATTTTAATTAGTTAAAAGTTGATAGATAGAGCTAGTGAGTGGTAAGTTTTCACTTTATTATTTTTTCCATTGTAGCAATTACTTTGTTCGTGGGAATGACAATACCATTCTTTGGTGGCCTAATGGGATTCTTTGGTGGATTTGCTCTGGCCCCAACATCGTATTATGTGAGTAAATTACATAAGACTTCACTAGTTTTGTTTTATATTATGGAGCAATTACGTTATCACCCAATATTAATTTATTTTTCCTCTACAGCTTCCTTGCATCTGCTGGCTTATCATTGTTAAGCCCAAAAGATTTGGTTTCTCTTGGTGTATGAATTGGGTGAGTAAAGTTGGATTTGGATCGATCGATTTAATTTATAGTGATTCTTTTCTAATTTCTGTTACTTACTTTGTGTTTCTTTTTCATTCAAATAAATTTCAGTTCTGCATCATAGTTGGGGTACTGCTGACCGTTTTATCGCCCATTGGAGGGATGTGGACTCTTATCAAACAAGCCAAGAGTTACCGTTTCTACCAGTGATTTGCGATTTCTTTTCTCTGAAAACATGCGACTGTAAATAGTTATCTTTTCTTTTTTCCTTTTTCCATTTTTTTTGTTACATTTACTTTTCAGAATGTATAATTTAGAACAAAAAGAATGTAATTTGTTATAGATGCTTAACTGCCTTTGTGAATAATACTTGGAAATAAAACAGCTACATTTAGGAGTATATACTGTCTAATGCCTTCAGTTTCATTTTTTTTCCTGCCGAATGTAATGCCTCCGATTGACTGAAAAGTCAATTTTAGCAAAACACCTCTCTTTACATTTCTCTCGGGTAAGTTTAAGAGGTTATCACCCAATTTTCACTTTCTTGCACTAAAGTTACTAAATTATTTTTATAATAAAAAGATCACTCAACTTTACTTTAAGTATCACCAAGATCACTTATTAAACTATTTTTGTAACAACAAAATTATTCAATTTTGCCTTAATATCATAGAAAATGTCTCATTTAATTCCTTCTAGTGACTTTCTGTGATACTCATGCAATGTTGAGTGATCTTTTTTTTTTTTTTTTTACAAAAAATAGTATAATGTTTTAATTATAAAAAATAGTTTAGTAAAATTAATACAATAATCTAAGAGTTGAGTGATTGTCCATGAGATCTGTCACAACCCCAACGAGGAGTATGACAGGCTCCGACCCGTAGGCCGAAAGTCACCTGACTTAACAGTTACTTGGACATCACGCACATACCATAACTCAAAGAACACCTGCACGCAGAAAAGGCCCAACATAGAAATATCCGATAATTCAACACATATGTATATATGCAAACCGACAAGGTCGCCACAACATAAAGTATATCATAAAGCCGGCAAGGCTATCAGAAAATATCCAGAACCCAAAACAAGGCCGACAAGGCCATACATAATAGTTACACACCCCACTTTGTCTATGAGCCTCTAAGAGTGTACATATGAACATATACTACACTAGCAGAAAAATACCAAAGGACAGCAAGTCCGGAGAAGTGGCACGTGCTAACACTACTGAAGTTGGAAAGTCCTACTGCGGTCGCTCCTCAATAACCCTGTCAGTGCCTGCAGCACGAAATGCAGCGTTCCGTGCAATGGGACATCAGTACGGATAAAAGTACTGAGTATGTAAGGCTGGAATTAATAACATAAGTAAAACAGAGATAGAAAGACAATAGAAGTAACCTGCCATCTGAGAACGTACAGTATACAATGCATGAGTTTAAAATCATATGCAAGCATATACATATATATAAATAGTATCATCATCATAACGTACCCGGCCTTTTCAGGACTCGGTGTATAACGTACCCGGCCCTTTCGGGACTCGGTGTGTAACGTACCCGGCCCTTTCGGGACTCGGTGTGTAATACCAACTGATCAGTGGTTGCACAATAGGTGCCGTACCCGGCCGACTATAACGCGGCTCGGTGTAGTAAAATAGTGCATACATACATATATACCATGCATAATAAGCCAGTGAAGTAACAACGGCCTTTCGGAGTGACATAAGGTCATAACCTCCGAATGAATTATGGAGCTCGTATCGAATCCAAGGAATTAGCTTAATGGTGATAAACATGATAATATGGTAAGAATCAATCAAATAAGTAAGGCATTAAGATTTGAAATACATAGCATAGGAATGGAGTGAAGTTGTTATGGAACGCTTATGCTCATGTTCTAGTTGGGTTCGTGCCAAAGAAAGAAGGAAACGAACTCCTTACATACCTTATCCGTCAAGCCACCACTTAAAGAATTCCTTACACCGATGCTTGCCCTTCACCCGATCCTATATATTGAGAAATATACCTTTAATACTTTCATCATATTTCCATCAACTTATAAGCACTAATTATGGAAGACTAATTTGGGTTACGAAAATTTGGGCAGCATCTCCCCTATATCATCTACTTCCTCCAAATACCAAAACAACTCCCAAACAATACCAACAATATTAACAACAACATCCTCAATATTCTACAAGATAAATATGTATATTTTCATTCAAACTCTCTTCAAACCTCAACCCATAAGCCAACAACATCAACACAACAAACTATAAATTTTATTCTCGTAAATATTCCTAAATCAATGTTAATAAAGAGAGATTCAATAATTCATACCTTATCTTTACTAGAGTAGCAAGATCTTCAATATTTACTTTGTTTCCAAGCCAACTCCAACACAGAATGAAATTATAAACGAGACTACACGTTGTCAGGACCTTGATTAATATGCCGTAACTTGAAATTGACTCAAAATCCTCACCTTTTATGTGATATAAGAGAGTCTTTGTTGCTGAATCTTCTGGAAATTTTTAGAAGTTTTTGATGGAAAAAATGGGGTTTTTAACCTTTTTATAGTGGCTCAAAGTCGGCAGTACTGTAGCAGTGTTGTTTTTATTCTGTCAGCCTAAATTGTAACGTCCATAATTCTCTACTCCGATGTCCTATCGATGAGCAGGTTATTGCGTTGGAAACTAGACTCGACGAACTTCATTTTAGCATTTTGAAACACCTTAAAACTCCTAATATGCATGAAGATATACCCCTCCAAAGTTGATCCAAAATTCTATCCTTGATTCTACCAACTTTTTTTCTTTCAAATTTTCGGCAAACTTATTTTCCTTGATTTGCTTGGTCCCAGAGTCTTCCATAGCTTATTATATGAACTTAAACCATTGTAACCATGAGATCGATGCATACAATCTCCCATATCCTAGGAAATGCTCCACATCTACACTTAAACAACTAATGCCTAATAGATTTCACGTACAAGACTACGAGGTGTAACATTCTCCCCCCCTTCAAAGACATTCATCCTCGAATGTCGGAATACCCGAGGGTTAATAAAATTTCCACGGAACGTTAGTAAAGTATCTCTCGTGATTGGAGCACCTCTAATCTCCTACATGTCACAAGTCCTAATCACAAGTCCTACATGATACCGTAATCAATGACACGCAGTCATACAATGATTAGAATAATATTCCTCATCTTATTGACTCTTAAGGGGGGGGGGGTGGGGGTTTAAATATAACTCTTACCTTGTAAGTGATTTGCGGATATAGCAGAACCTTGCAAGAATTCTTTCGGAGTAGTATCATCTGTGACGGGGAATAAATGGGGATACTTGGACTTCATTTCGCTTCGTCTTCCCATGTCATCTCTTCCTTATCTTTACTCCTCCATAGAACCTTCAACGAAGTCACGTCTTTGTTTCGGAGTCTAACGGACTTGTACGTCGAGAGAATAGCAATTGGTTCTTCCTCGTATGTCGATTTTTACCGTAACTTGTATATCATCAACGAGCACGATTCTGGATGGATCTCCAATACACTTCCTAAGCATGGACACATGGAAAACTGGATGAATCGCTTGCAGTTCTGACGGTAGCTCCAATTCATAAGCCACCTGGCCTACCCTTCGGATGATCTTATAAGGTCCGATATATCGGGGATTAAGTTTCCCTTTCTTACCAAACCGCATCACGCCTTTCATAGGTGATATCTTCAGCAACACCCAATCAACTACTTGAAATTCTAATTCTCGTCGTCGTACATACGCATAAGATTTACGACGACTGCGAAGCTGTACGCAATCGTTCCTGAATAAGCTTTACCTTTTCAATATCCTGATGAACAAGGTCTGGCCCAAATAAGTTTGCTTTTTCGACTTCAAACCAACCGGCAAGGGACCTACACTTCCTACCATATAGAGCTTCATACGGAGCCATTTTGATACTGGCATGATAGCTATTGTTATAAGCAAACTCTATCAAAGGCAAATGATCATCCCAACTTCCTTGGAAATCCAGTATACAGGCTCGTAACATATCTTCCAAAGTCTGAATAGTCCGCTCAGCTTGCCCGTTTGACTGTGGATGAAAAGCCGTACTAAGATTTACTTGGGTACCAAGACTTTCCTGAAAAGATTTCCAGAACTTTTCCGTAAAAGCGTGCGCCTCTGTCTGAAATAATTGACAGCGGAATGCCATGAATACGCACAATCTCCTTAAGATATAGCTTAGCATAGTCTTCGACGATGTATAGGTGGTTCTTCTTCGGCAAGAAATGAGCTGATCTAGTTAACCTATCAACAATCACCCAAATAGAATCGAATTTGCGGCGAGAACGGGGCAATCCCGTGACAAAATCCATATTAATCACTTCCCACTTCCATGCTGGGATCTCCATTTCTTATAATAAGCCACTGGGTTTCTGATGTTCGATCTTTACCTGTTGGAAAGTGGGGCATTGATGTCACGACCCGGCCCGTCAGGCCGTGGATCGGTGTCCTACTTGGACACCCATACGTACTGTGTCGGATCCGATATACCAACCGGCTAATTCCATTTAAACATACATAAGTTCATACAGATATAAGGTGCATCGCACGAACATACATATACATATATACATACTGAAATCTGTACAGAAGCCGTTAGGGCCATTATATCAGACCAAAATCGCATATCGCACGTACCTACTCGGACAGTGACAACCCACAACCCACAAACATGTACGCGGACCTCTAACATACGAACGGAATCGAGAAGACGGGACGGGCCCCGCCATACCCAAGTGATCATATATACGAACAAACGAGACAACAAAAGATATATATACCAAAAGTATCGGCTCGGATCAAGGGAGCTCTCC
>NW_026716908.1:0-15444 GCF_029784015.1 Lycium ferocissimum | reverse complement strand
AGGAAACGAGGTTATTACCATTCAAAACTTGAAGATCGTTTTCACTAAATTGGGAAACAAGTTTGTAAAACTCATCGTCTTCCTTGGTTTTAACACAAGGTTGCCCTATTTGGAATGGTTGACACTCATCATCTGAACTAGTTGAGATATAACTTTCTTCGTCTAACACCCTAATGTCTTCATTTGAAGAGGGGTTGGAAGAACTATCACTATCTTTACCAGAATTATCTTCTGGTTCTGGGTCTGAATTTAACAAAATCTTGTATAAAGATTCTCTAAGGTCATCATCTATGTTAAGGGCTTTGATCTTTTCCTTAACCTTACAATTTTTGTAAAAATGACCTACTCTGCCACATTTATAACAGGATTTTGGGTTTTTGGATTTAATAAAATCCTTCCTTTCATTAAAGGTCTTTTTGAGTCTAGTTCTCTTCTGTAGGCGCTTTTCCTTCTACTATCCTCGTCCAACTCCTCAAGATGTTTTATTAGAGGAACATGAACATGTTATTTCCAACAGTTATAGCGGTAAGGAAATATATGAATGGAATATTGACGGTTATAGTGATCGTCAAATTTATTGCACTATTCATAGAATGTTGATGTACGACATTATACGCAAGGTCCATAAAAAATATCGAAAGAGTGATTGCGAGATATGATTATAGTCAGTTTCAAGCAATTAAAAGATTGGTGGGATAATTATTTGACTAATGTGCAGCGTCATGCTATTCTCAACGCTGTTAAGCAAGAAGGTGAAGAAACACCTGTTGCGAATATAGTTTATACACTAGTCATTAATATTGTTGAACATTTTTCAGGAAGATGGAAGCGTTTGTTGGACTTGTTCTGGTTGGAACAACCCCACGCCAGGGTCGGTAACCTAGTAAAACTTTTGTTACCTAGATGGCATTATGTGTGTCACGACCTAACCCCGTGGGCCGTGACTAGTGCCCGAATTGGGCACCCAACCACAATCACAAATCCGAGTTGCAAACAGATGGCTTATACAGACACAATTATCAAACACGCCTCGCATTATATCAAACACACACACGTATATAACGAAGCGACAAGGTCGTGTTTCAAATTTATAATTTCCGAAAAATTTCGGCGAGTTTCCTTTGTTTTACGGACTATCCAAAATAACCCCATGCGTAAAAATACCAACAAAGGCCACACAGGTAACAAAACAACATATATACATATGCGGGCCGACAAGGGCCGCACGACGAATGGAATCGCCCAAACACAACATATACAAACACAATCAGACAGTAGTAGGCATAACCCACAAACATGTCCACAAACCTCTAAACAGACAGACAGAATCATAAGACGGGACAGGGCCCCGCCGTACCCCTGAATAAGTACATACAAATGCAACGAACGAATATATACCAAAAATAGGCTCCGGAATAAGGGGGAGCACTCCAAATAGCAGAAGAAGGTGTCCTAAACCGGTGGATCACCAGGCTGTGCGTACGCTGCTGCAGGCATGAAACGCGGCCCCGAAGAAAGGGGGTCGGTACGAAATATGTACCGAGTATGCAAAGCGAGAAAAATAGTATACAAATACGAGTCACAATCGAAATAGAGGTACGAAAGTAAATGCATTTCCAAATATCAAAATGTTACTTCAAAATATAAATCATGCATAGGGCACGGGAGATATGGTCGCCCGCACTATCGATGGCGCCATAACACGGCATAACACCGAGAAAGTTTCAAATCTCCGAATCTCCGTCACATATCATACACGATATCGCCGTACACGGCATCACACCAAATATAAGTGGAACCGGCCCTCGAGAGGAACTCGGTGAACCATGAACACGGCATAACACGAATACATCATAATGCGCACGACAACGAATCGGCCGGGACTCGGCGAAGGATATAACAGAATGCACGAACGGAGTAGTGAGGAATCATATGCATAAAATCATTGTCATAATCCGAAAGATATGTAAAATAGTCATATTGGAAATCGAAACAATAATTACAACATTCTCTTTCAAAAGTTATTGATATTACATAAAAGGGCGTCGCGGGGCCCACAGACGGGTGTAGACCGAAAATGGGCCCGCCTATGAAAAACTTACTCGTTTAACATCATACAATCTCCTACGAAAATCTCAAAGCAATCCGAGCTTTTCTATGAAAGTTATGGGCGTTTGTAGTTTTCGATTCGTTAAAGAATAAATCAAAAAAAAAATCAGCTTTCATGTAACTTTTGCAACTTATAAATTCCAAGGTCATAGGGATCAATGTTTTGTCATATCAACACAAGAATACCAAGGAACAAATGCGAATCATAGGCATGCTCGGATTGCGGGAATAGAGTTTCCTCGAAGTTCGTGTCATAGCCTATTTTAACTAAGGCATGCCAAGGAAAGAAGGTGGCTTTACATACCTCAAACGCTCTCCAATAATAATTCAAACTCAAGATAAGTCCAACCTACGTCTCGGGCTGCCCACGATCTATAAACAAGTCATAAAATGCCAAACATTAGCTAAAGACTTTTTGGGCATTTAATTCCAAATTTGCCCTTAATTCTACAGAAATTTGGGCAGCATTTCCCCAGTAAATAGGCCACCCCGAGAATTTAACTCGGCCAAATCAATCAACAACAACAACAATAACCAACCTAGCAACATCAAAAACCAATCCGGAAGGCAATACAACAATAATAGCTCTCTTTTCCATCATTCGACAACATTCATAATTTCAATTCAACGGCTTACCTTCAAGCCAACATCGACGCTTATACATTCAAATACTAACCCGAACCCATACCCACAATATTTAAAGACATTCTAAGCAATTCATACAACATTTCAAACAATCCAACAATTTCTCCAAGCTACCCGAATTCAGCCCCTAAACCGAGAACCTCACTTTAACCCATTCCTTATTTCCAAATCATGACTTGCATCCACAATTCACATTCTACAATGCTATTCTCATCAACATACAAATTACATTAAATATACAATAATCTCCAATTCAGTCCGCAACAATCACAATATCAATTTGAGCCAACAAACATTCATTTCCAACATAGAATCCACAACGACGACGACTAAAACATTAAGCGATATTAATTCGTTCATTGCCATATAATGTGACCCATTTTCGGCTAGCACACCAACATACACATATGGATAATTCTCAATCGTTCTTCACCTTACAATGATCATAATATACTAACTAGACATTAATTCATAGTTTCAACACAACCCAACACACACAACACACACATACTTACACGGCTCAAACACCACAATGAACTCATCTCCAACATTCCATATTTCATGATTTTCCTTCATTTTAACATACTACAACATACATACAACCTTTACAACACATAAACAAGATCAAATCTTACCTTTTTCTCTTCAACTTCCAATAGGCTAGGGTTTCCCAAGGATGAAAATTAGCGGGTTGATCGCTCCAACGACGCCTCCACGCTACTTAGGGACCTCAATATAGTGGGTTTGCATCATCAAAGTAATTTTAGAAGAGCTAGAAATGAAGTTGATTTTTCTTGTTCCTAGCCGAGAACAAGCTTGTTGTTTCTTCAACTTCCTTGTTTTTTTCTAAGTGTGGATGAAATGAGAATAAAGACTAGTAGTCATCTTTTAACTAATGCAAGACTTAGTCAAGGGTCCCTTGGTCCACACCATGTGTTGTTCCAATTAAAATTGAACACAATTTGTGTGGGCCAACACCCACAACATGGCCAACCATGGAAAATGGATGACTTTTTCAACTTCCAATTTTATCACTTTTGGTCCCAAATTTTCCTAATTGTTCCATACCAACAAATTCATGCACAACTTATGACTCAAAATAAAATCAAAGGTCAAAAATCCCGACTTTGTATCCCGAAATAGTTTTGTCCTTAACTTATCATAATTAATCCGGATTGTTCCAATGTACGAAAATACGGGATATAACAATGTGGCGGCGCGATCCTGCATGTTTTATGGTATCAGAGCCATGGTGTTTTCAGTAGTAATAGGTGATGTAATTCAACGATTTCATAATATGAATTTTATCAATTGGGATGAAATAGATTTCCCTAAGGAGTGGGTCATTGAAGGAGCAACACCTCCTCAAAATATTTTTTCTGAAATTTCAGACATTGAACAAATCCCGGGATCAACGGTAAAATTGAGATTTCATGATCCTATACCCGCTTTAGAAGATTATGAACATAATAGTGTTCGTTCTAGTATACCTAGATCTTTATCTTCTAACAGATCTTATATATCTCCTGTTGATTATATTGTGCAGACTCCATCAAGAGCATCTACGTCTCAAATACGAGATGATGATTCTAATAGAATTGATAGTTTAAAGATTAACCAGGATAATATTGTTACTGGTATTAAGGACCCAGAATTGACTGAGTCAGACATGGATTTTCCTATATTTAATGGATCCACGTCAAAAAATTGATTTTAGTCGGGGATCACCCGCAAGACTAGAAATCAGTAAAGAGTTTTATACTCCTAAATGGATAACATTTAGAAAATGGTTTTTTGATAATTTCAAACCAGAAGAAACAACTGTTTTCCAGGAAGAATTTTATAAAGATCTTTCTGCAGCAAATCAGATTATATCTTTTGTCCCTTGGTTTATGGCCAAATATTTTTATAATTATATTTCTGTCATAGAAAGAGATTATACACTACCTAGTGGAGAAATAGTTCAAAGTGTATTTCCTCCACAAGCATCTTTTCGTATAGGAAAAAGATTTACATTTCACAGCTTTTTCAAAATTAATTGAAAATAGTGCCTTGACTGTAATGACTCATCATATTAATATTATGATAAGGCAACAAAATTATACAAATGTTTATATGAATATTTTGGGTGAACAAATATTTTCACTTCATGAAAAAGTTGATAAACTTATTAATAGTCTTAATAAGACTTCTACTTCTGATAAAGAAAAACAGAAGGAAGTTGTTGCTACTCTAAGTATACAGCCTCCTCCTGAAATACATGATTTTAAATTAAAATCTTTATCAGATTTAGAAAACCTTTTAGACGAGAAGTTTAAAGGTTTAAAACTTAGTCCTTTAATTGCAGAGGATGATAAATATTTGTCTGATATTGACTATAAGGCTCGCATAGCATCAGATATTAATAAAATTGATGAATATTATGTTGTCAAGCCTACCCAGATATTATTATTATTATTATTATTATTATTATTATTATTATTATTATTATTATTATTATTATTATTATTATTATTACTATTACTAGTTATATTACTATTAATTAGTTATTATTATTATTATTATTATTATTATTATTATTATTATTATTATTATTATTATTATTATTATTAATATTATTATTATTATTATTATTATTATTATTATTATTATTATTATTATTATTATTATTATTATTATTATTATTATTATTATTATTATTATTAAGTGAACCAATGGCAGTTAAGTGTGGAAGTAGTAATCGTAGGCCAACCCTCGTCTCTATTTTCGTTTGGGTCGGTCGATGATGCTGCTGAGTACATGTTGTTCCCCGTACTCACGCTACACTTGTTGCACTCTCTTCGTGTGCAGATTCTATTCCCGGTACAAGTGGAGTTCGAGAAGTGGTCGAATGTTGTGATTGTCATATGGACGATTCAGGGTGAGCCATCCGTTGATCCATGGCGCCGGATCTTCTTCAGTTATCTTTATTTTGGTCTTTTATTTTGGACAACTTATGTACTTTCCGGATGTATGCCTAGACCTATACTTCATTTAGTCATTCTTGTACTAGTGACAAAAGATTCGGGGATGGTTGTACCTTTATTTTTCGTGTTTTATGAAGATAAGGATTACTAATACTTGAATGATTTCTTTTCCGCTTTAATTCCTTTATTAAATTGTTCTAGCGGGTTGTGGATGGCTTACGAACTTGGTGGGAGTTAGAGCCTTCACGACTTATGAAATTGGGTCATGACACACTGTTATGTTAATAAGATATGCTAGTTTTTGTTTGTTTTTGTATGCCCATGTTTTGTAGTGTATTTGCAATATCCTTGGCTTTTCTTTGCCATGGTTCTTTTTTCGAGAATACTAATGTGTTTTGAACCTGGTGTTTTTAGGTAGTTTTGAGTCGGCTTGTCCCTATGATAGATAGTTTGGCACTTTCTTAAGGGAATTAAGCCTTGTAGGCTAGGCGTAGAATTGATTTTTAGGTAGTTTAGGAGTAAAAATGGTGTTGGGATGTGATTTTTTGCCCCGTAGCTAATTTTTGGTTTGCTTGGTACCAACTTATTTAAACCTTGGTATATGAATTCTTGATTTTTGAAAAAGAAAAATGATTGAAGTAAGGATTCTTGTTGTGACTTTTAGATTCAATGTTTGGCTCTTTTGTTCACTAAATGATCTTTTTAGACTACAAGTGACTTTCTCTGAGTTCATTTGTTTCAATTGGATTTTGGATACATATTTCATTAGAGTTTGCATGTGCCACGTGTTATACCCCGCGTTTTCAGAGCATGAGTTTGACATGTACCTCATCGTAGTAATGGGATGTTTTGAAAGGCACAAGCCATGGAGAGTACGTAACGACGAAGAGAAAGGGTGAATTACGATCTCGTAAGTCGTAATCGGGAAAGAATATTTTGAAACACGGTAACATGACCATTATTAGTGTAATAAGTGATAAATATCATGTATGGAGAATTTTGGAATATTTCGAGATTGAGCAAATTGAAGAAAATAAGTTCGACGAAAATTTGAGAAACACGGGACGGATTTTAGTCAACTTTGGAGGCGCATATCTCATAGTATATGTGGAGTTTTAAGGTGTTTTAAAATCCTAAAATGAATTTCGTCGAGTCTAGTTTGTAATGCAACAAACCGTTTATTGATAGGACATCGGAGTAGAGAATTATAGACGTTACAAAGTTGAAAGGTCGACGCGAGAAACAGCATTTCCGCGGTACCGCTACAGCTACGATCAACGTCTTGTAACGGTGAAACCGACTTCAAAATGAGTCCGTTTTAAGGGACAAAAATCTCATTTTTTTTTCAGCACAAAAGTCCCAATATTTCCAGAAAATTCAGCACAAAAAAGGGAGCAAATATACCTCACAAAATGAGGATTTTGAGTGAAATTTCAAGTAATGAAGTACCAATCGAAGTCCGGGCAGCGCATAGTCACGAATATAATTTCATTTGGAATTAGAGGAGCATGGGAACAAGAAAATGTTGAAGAAGGTAAGTTTTAATCCTCTTTTCACATGTTATGGATGGTTTATATGTGTTGTGGTGTGTGGAAATTCATGAAATATGGTATGTTGAAGTTGGAAATGTAGGTGTTGGCCGTGTGATGCATGGAATTGGTATGGAAATGGATTAATTTTGTTTAAGGTGTTAGTTGAGTTGTCGTGATCCTTATGATGTAAATGAGGGCTAAATGGTTTAAGTTGGCAATAAAATGGATTGTAGAAGGTTATGTCATTTTAGTGTGATTTTATGATATTATGGAAAATGAAGTTGTTAGAGTATGGATTGATGTTGTTGATCATGAATTTGTAAGTAGGAAATGTGTTTGATGGTTTTGTTATCTATGTAAGACTTTTGGGTGAAATATGGAATTGATGGAATTATTGAATATTGGATATATGGCTTGGAATATTCTTGGCCTATGTTTGTATGATCTTAAATTAGTGTATGAATATGGAAATATTGATATTGACTTGAAAGTGTAAAGTTGGTTTGGAAGTTGTTGCATTATTCGGAAAAGAATATTTATGTTAGAATGCGTTTTAGTCGATCATTGATGACTATTGGTATTGTTGTTTGGTATGGTTGTTGCTATTTGAGCCGAGTTGAAATCTCGGGGTTGGTGTATTTACAGGGGAGATGCTGTCGAAATTTCTATAGACAAGCATTACTTCCAACTTTGCATTCTTAAGGCTTATAAATGACATTTGGTACTTATGACCAATTGTAGATTTTGGAGGAAACGGGATTTGAGTTTGGACAAGCGTAAAAGCGAATAAGGTATGTAAAGCTTGCTCTTTCCTTCTCTTGGCATGTCCTAGGTATGTTAGGCTAAGATACGAGCTTTGGGGACGACTCTACTCCCCGGAATCCGAGCTTTATTTTGGCTCTTTTTCATTCAGTAGAATTGAATTAAAAATGTCTTGTTTGTTGAAATAAGTGCTTAAACATCCGTAGCTTGCCCAAATGATATTGGAGGGCCTAGAATCCTTTGTATATGACTTCGTAAGGCCTAACGACCATAGTTTGGATACGCCGCCTCAATTTGACTGAGGTGGGGCCCACGCATTCCGAGATCTCCCTATGTCGCCCTGTTTGGTATATTTTTGTGATTTTGAAAAGAGAACTTTTGACTATCGCCCCGATTACTATAAAATAGTTATTATAACTACTTCATTGAGTTTGATAATACATTTTGACACATAAGAACGATTTCGAAAGGTTGTAACTTTTGTATACTAATTAAATAAATACGAAACTTGTTTACTGCATTTCCCGATGTTAGTAAATATATTTGGTCATCGAATTTTGGAAGGTAACCTAATTGTTTATTTGCTCTTATGCATGTGATTTTGATATGTGACTATGACTTCTGAGGTTCGGTTTGGTATGTTGAGTGATGTCGCCGCTGGATTCTTGGCCGCGGTAAGTGTGATATTGACCGCTGGATTCTTGGCCGCGGTAAGTGTGATATTGATCTTGGATTCTTGGCCGCGGTAAGTGTGATATTGACCGCTGGATTCTTGGCCGCGGTAAGTGTGATATTGACATTTGGATTCTTGGCCGCGGTAAGTGTGATATTGACGTTGGATTCTTGACCGCGGTATGTGTATGCGTGGTATTACCGGCGGGTTCTGGCCGCGGTATATGTGCATATGTGGTATTACCGCTGGGTTCCTGGCTGCGGTATATGTGTATAGGTAATATTACCGCTGGGTTCGTGGCCGCGGTATGTGAATATGCGATATTACCGCTGGGTTCTTGGCCGCGGTATGTGTGTATATGTGGTATGTAATATGTGATGGTTTGAGGATATGATATGTGCTGATCGGATGATACAACATGAGATGTGGTAGGATGTATGATAACGTGACGGTACGTTTGTGATTATTATTATTTTATTTATTATTTTATTTATGGATCGGGCCGTACGTTCCTCGGCATTCGGTTAACGTCAGTTTCTATGACATGTTCTATTCCCAGTATATGTGAGTCGAAATGTTTTTCAAAATAAGGCTAAGCATTTCGGGCATTCGATGATTATAATTGCCTTAAATACATGCTTATGATGACTTGTATTTCGGATTTAAGTATCCTGGTATTTGGGTTATTATGCTCGCGTTACGTATACCTTACATCGATTATGATTTCGTTTCTACGTACTTTACGTTTGCATACTCGGTACATATTCGTCTTGACTCCCCTTTCTTCGGGGCTGCGTTTCATGCCGCGCGGTACCCGCGATGAGTAGATGATGTTAGCGGGGAGATGTTCCGTATTGGCGAGCTCCATTTCCTCGGAGTCTTTGCCGAGTCGAGTGCGTTTGTGTGGTATACGAGATGTTGGTAGAGACTTTGCAGACAGTGTCGTGTGCGTGATATGTCAGTTTTGTAATCGGCTATGTAGGCCGATATATTATTATGCATTATATTACAGATTTGTTGTGGCTACGAATTTTGTTTGATTTGAAGAGATGAAAGGCGGGTATGTTTTCCGAAAATTTTTCACCCTGTGCTTATGTTATGTTTTGTGGGCCCAGTATGGCTATGAGTATTATGAGACTCTGCGGGTTCGCTCGGCCCTAGGTAAGGGTCGGGTGCCCATCACACCCTATCGGATTAAGGGTACCACGTGTGGGTAGATTTTTTTTTTTTTTTTTTTTTTTGGAGTTCTTTTGCATTATTTGTAGTTTAGAACTTGCTCCGAATGTATTTCAAAGCGAAATCCTAGACTAACTTGGTTTAAAAAATGATGTTAGGCCTTCCTTGGACCGTTTTTGTGCCTTAAATTTCCTACCCTCGCATATTTTCCCTAGTCAAGCCCTTTTGAGCCTTTAACACTTTCTTTGACAACCATGTTACAAGCTTTATCCCTTTATTCTTCATTTATCCATCTTTTGGTACCCTACCACCTTAAGTGCGTTGAAAGTGCAAACATAGACTAAAAGCTAAGTTTGGTGGTGATGGTTGGTAAAGTGTGATGTGGAAGTTGCTTGAAAGGTGAAACTGTAAAAATAAATAAATAAATAAATAGTGGAACCTTCCTTGATATTTTGAAGAGAAAAAAAAAAACAACAAAAAGAATGAAGAAAAAGGAAGGAAGAATAAAGAGTTGTGAATAATGGGAAGACTAGGCGGTGAAATGAAAAGATGAAGAAAATGGTGGAAAAGTTTTAAAGGAAGTGTGCTTTGATTGTTGAAAATTGTACTACTTAGGGAGGTTTTGAGTTCCAAATTATTCCCTTACCTTAACGAAAAGCTTACATTATAATCGTTTAAGTCCTAATTGATTTTGAACCAAGTGTGTCTATATTAGTGGAGAAATACATGAAGGGAAAGCCTATGGTACTACTTGTGTGCATTTGAACATCTTTTGAGAGAGAGAGAGAGAGAGAGAGAGAGAGAGTAAATTCTTCCCATTTCATATCCCACTTGTGTTTTGAACTGCATTTTATAAGTGTGAAATACTCTCTTGAGTGTGCGGGCACATGAGAATTTGAGTTGTAAATTTGTTACATTTTCCAATTGAGAAGATTGAACAAGAGAAAGTTGTTTTGTGGCAAAGTGATTTTTTTTTAAACTTTAGTGTCATGACTTGGTTGCTACTTTGATCAGTTTGGTGTTTGAAGCACTTGAAGTAAAAGAAAAAAGAGAAAAAGGTTTTTGAGAAGTTGGTGATTCATATGTGTTGGATTTGTCACGACCCAACCCCGTAGGCCATGACTAGTGCCCGAGCTGGACACTCGTATACACTTGTTATCTATAGTCATACACTGCTAGCATGAACGAGCTGATATAAGTATAAGGGCAAAACATGTGCAAGTCGAAGCTACCTATCTCTGAAGAGTTACGGACCTATAACGATTAATATCGCGCAAAAGTAGCAAGGGTCATATATATACATAAGGAACGTCCCAATCAAAACACACGCCGAGGAGGCTACCTTCATACACAGTGCCATGATAACATATTCGGCTACGCAAGCCGACAAGGCGCCACTACAAATGGGTACGCCCCAAACACAAGTCATAACCATATAACAAAACAACAACCACACATAGACCCACGCTTGTGACCACGGACCTCTAAGAGTGACGAGTGACATCATATGACGGGACAGGGCTCCGTCGTACCCTGAACGACAACATATGTACATATCAAAAGGTTATACCGCGAAACTATGCTCCGGAACAAAGGAGCACTGTGAAATAGCTGGATGGATCTCCTAGGGCGGCGGATCCCCGAAACGAGCGTACACTGCGGGCATAAACGCAGGCCCCCGAAGAAAGGGGTCGGTACGGAATATGTCTTGAGTATGTAAAGCATGAAACATAGTAAATGGAATCATATACGAGACAAGGTGAACGAGGATTCAATGCAACAAACGAAATTTCATAAAACTTGCCTTTGAACATATTTCATACGTATCGTTCTCATATCAATATCACTATAGTATTTCATAATCAAAGTTGCATAATCATTACGTATATCACATATATAACGTGTCCGGCCCTACAGTGAGGGACTCGGTAATTATTGTCACGACCCACTAGGGGCCGCGACGAGTACCGATACTTGTACGGGCACCCCACATTATATGTCTTGTCCTTATTACTAAGTGGGCCGTATGAACACTGGCAAACTTTTTTTTTTTATAAGCAACGTCAATAACAGCATACATGTAAACGAGTAGTACTCAACTGTACTAACATATCACACGGTGACAAAAACAACTAGGCTGTGAAACATCTGACTGTACGTATCTGTCTACGAGCCTCTAAACAAAATACAAGTAATTACAAGTGGCTGACTTTGCGGAGTTCAAATATATACATAAGAGTAGTACCCAAAACAGTAGCTCCGGAACAACTGGAGCGCCTTTCAATGTACTGGTTTGGAAGCTCCTAGGGTCGAGCCGTCAATCGTCTGTCTACTGCGTGGCATGAGACGCGACCCCCAAAAAAAGGGGTCAGTACGAACAGTGTACCGAGTATGTAAGCCATGAAAAATAATATAATAAAGCAGGTAACATATGAGCAATAATAACACGTGGGTCCAAAGATCATATAACGAGATAAAGGATAATCTGTACCTGTAAATGCCTTTCGGCGGATGTCATGCTTGCTTATCGTATACTTTTATTCAAAACATTTCGTGTCATATACATGTGAAAATAACAAGTCATGTCGCCGAAATACGTCGGCTTCCCACATGTGTCCCGCGTCCGGGCATCCGCGTCGGGATGGAATTACGCCAGTGACCCGGTGGCAATGCGTCTATAGCGCAACGGTATCCATTCCCCAAAATTCCCCATTTTCATATACATATCATATACATGTCATATACATATCATATAAAGCAGCATGCATAAGATCCCAAAGAAAGTCATGTGTCTATCGGGGTGACGTAAGGTCGGTAGCCCCCGATTGCCTTATGGAATAACCACGGTCGTTTCGCCTCACCTTGAAGGAACAATCATTATAAGGCGAGACTATCAATGAATAGCAACACCATAAGAAAACATAAAATAAGATTATAAAGTTTCAATAAAACAAGTGATGGGAATCCGGTATGCGCGTATATCGAGACTCGAGTGACAAACATGAAAACACGGTCATTATGTCCCATTGGGTCATCCACGAAGGTTTCAAGACATTTCAAGTTCATTTCCAAAGGTTTCGGACGTTTGAACATCATGTTACCTTAAAGCACAAGTTTTGGGTTCAATTCTACTGAATGAATAGTGAATAAGTTTAGGTGTCGTTTCCAAGGGGTAGGACCTTTCCCGTGGGTCGGATTTCGACCTATACTAACTAAGACATGCCAAATGAAGGAGAGGTAGGCTTCACATACCTTTTACGCTTTGTTCAGATCTCCAAACTCAAGCTCCAAGTTCGCCAAAATCTACAATTTGGTCACAATTACCAATTGTTAATCTTAACCAATACTTGCCCATAACAAAATTTGGGCAGCATCTCCCCTATACGTATAACACCCCCGAGATTCATACTCGGCCAAAACAACAACAACCATACCAACAACAATATAAACAACATTAACAATCGACTAAAACGCATTCTAGCGCAAATAGTCTTATTCTCCAAATAATGCAACAACTCCAAATCCAACTTTACACTTACAATCCAATATCAATATGTTCATATTCACATACTAATTTAAGGCCATTCAAACATAAACCAAGAGCATTTCAAACTATATATCCAATATTCAACAATTCCAACAATTTTCATATTCAATCCAAAATTCTCATAACACATTTTTCTACTTACTAATTCATCTCCAACAAGCCACTTATATTCAATTCAACTCAATTCGATTCTTGTCAATGCAATCCAATACAATTCCATACAATTCAATATAACTTAATACAATTTAATTCACATGATATCCCAACAATACCATCAATATACTACTTACCCATATCTTCCAATTTATGAAACAACAACAACAATTTTTTCCTTCTTTCTAATTCAATCACAACAACCAATTTTCATTCTTCCAAACCATTAAATCTTTATTCTAACATCATAGAACCTACCATAACAACCATTTCCATTCTAAATAAAATCAATTCACTACACCTACCATAACCTACACCATTCGGCCAACCCTTCCATTTGCATGTTTTCATGGACTTCCATATTTTCCACACATCACAACAACCAACACACCACATAACACAATACAACCCAACACACACACACACGACTTGCTTCTTGCAAGTCACGGCCACACACACACATATTTCCAACACATGAATTTCATCCATTTTCATGCACACAACATACTCTACCATCCATAACATATAAGAAAAGAATTAAACCTTACCTTTTTCCCTTACTTCTTCACTTGGCTTGCAATAGAAAACTTGCCAAGACTTGTGTTTTCCTTGCTCCAAATACACCTCACTATGCTAAGAGCCCTTCAAGGAGTTGTTTGGCTATGAAGAACAAGTTGGAAACTTTCTCTCTTTCCTTTCTTTTTTTTTTCTCCTTCGGTTTTGTTTTTCTTTTAAGTAGAATGGCCATAGAATTTTTCTCTTTCTCTCTTGTTCTTTGTTTCTTGAAAACTCTAGGGAATTTAAGATGAATTAATCATCTCTCCTTATATATATATATAGTCCCTTCCAATAGAAATTAAGCATATAGCCCCTAAGCTTGTCTTGATTTTATTTGGCCATATAATGCAAGTGGGGCCCATGGCCAAATGGCCTCTTTCTTGAAGATTCTAGCAAATTTCATCCAATTTCATGAAAATATTTTCCCTTGTTCCAAATTTGCCCCTAGCCTTTCTCCGTATTTCCATGAGTCATTATGCAAATTTACCATTTTACCCCTGGCCTTTCTTAATATTCCAACTTTACAATTTTCCATACGCAACTTGTGTCACTTGCCTCGACTTACCCGAGGGTACAAAATACGGGATGTAACAATTATAATCATAACATCATAAACATAAGCATATACGTGTCCCGGCCATTGATAGGGACTCGGTAATAAGGAATGTATGCCCTCCTGGCCTCCATCTCCAAACCATCATATATCATATCATCATCATCATCACATATATATATAACGTGTCCCGGCCCTCTAGTGAGGGACTCGGTGAATAGTACAATAGTTGTGCGCACGAGAACATACCCTGGCCCGGGACTCAGTGAAGGATATAGCGGTAAGCACGAGCAGAATAATAAGCAACCACATATATGCAATTCATCTTTTTAGACTCAGTAGATACGCAACTAACCAACTCTAAAGTGTTGGGATATCAATCATATTCAATTCTTTTCAACTTTCATTACAAGCCATAGCAAGGAACATTTCGACTTTCGTACCACATGTATCAATTTTCATGATGTAGTTTTTGAAAGTCAAGTATGCCTCTATTCATGCCATTCTTTTAAGAGTAGGAACTTCTATACATCATTCATTAGTCAATCATATGGTAGACTCACAAAAAAATAGCATTAAGGAAATATAGAATCATAAATCATGCATGGAACTAGAGTAGAATTTTAGAGGTTCATATCGTTTCATACTTACGTCTAGGACATGCCAAAAGAAGGAAGGACTAGGCTTTGCGTACCTTTAGCGTTTAGTCGTATATAAATCGTACTTGCTGCCCAGTAGTACCTTATCCTATAACGATATATCAAAACTAC
>NW_026716907.1:0-22198 GCF_029784015.1 Lycium ferocissimum | reverse complement strand
ACACATGTAAAATAAGATTGAAACTTACCTTCTCCTCTTGTTCTTCACTCGGTTAGCTTTGGCAAATCGCAACAACGAGCGGTTTTCTTGTTCCAACAACTACTCCATGTCGACGAGGACCTTCTACTTAGTAAGAAAGCATGAAGAAAATAAATCTTCCATGGTCACTTCATGGGGCTGGTTCGGCCAGCCCCTTTCTAGCCGTTTTCCTTCATCTCTTTTTCTCTTCTTCATATTTCTTGAAACTTCTAGGAGAGGTAAGTGATGAAGATGATTAATTATCATCTTTTAGCCACCATATATAATTACAACATGTGGCCATGGCCCACTAGTCATGTGGCCGGCCACCTCCTCTTCTTTCTTTTTTTTTTTTTAATTTTTCCAACTCTCCAAAAATAGAAGACTTTCCAAAAAAAAATGGAATTAACCCCAAATACTTCCTTAAGGTTTCCGTCCAATGAGGTTCATAAGCAACTTATGCATTGAGACAAAATCAACAAAACCGGAAATTAAAAGTCTGGTCCATAACTCGTCGCAAGCAACTTAGAATTTTCCAACGTACAAAGTACGGGGTATAACAGAGGTGCTATTTTGAGATATGGTTTTGCGTACATGTATTTTGGGCACGGCGGGGTCCTGTCCCGTCCATATGTTCAGTGTTCTAGTAGAGGCTCATAGATACGTATGTGTGGGTAGCATGGTCCCATAGTCATTGTGTAAATGAAAGCCTATGTATACTATTATTATTTTGATAGCCCAAAGGGCCTACATTATATAAGTAAATATGTTCTATATGAAAGTCATTTTCTATTATTATAAACGATAAGAGAAATGAATAAAGACAGTTAAGCAAAGCAGAAACGAGGGGTGCTCGATTGGTCACCTCGGGGTACCCGTCGCGGCCCGTAGGTCGGGTCGTGACAATTATGTATTCATTAGCAACATAATATCTACAACACAACAACAACCAAAACATGCTAAACAAAATTGATTCTTCACCCCTACACCTATGCACCTATTCGGCCAACCCTCCATATTCATGTTTTTCATGGATTTCCATACTTTCCATACATTACGACAACAACCAACACACAACATAACACAATACAACACAACACACACACACACGCTGTTTCGCAAGTCACGGCCACACACACACTCTTCCAACACATGAATTTCATCCATTTCCATGCACAACATACTCTACCATCCATAACATATAAGAAAAGAATTAAACCTTACCTTTTCCCTTACTTCTTCACTTGGCTTGCAACAGAAGACTTGCCAAGACTTGTGTTTTCCTTGCTCCAAATACACCTTACTATGTTAAGAGCCCTTCAAGGAATGGTTTGGCTATGAAGAACAAGTTGGAAACTCTCCCTCCTTTCCTTTCGCTTTTTTTTTTTCCTTCGGTTTTTCTCTTTTTCTTCAAGGCCGAATGGCCATGGTGTTTTTCTCCTCTCTTTCTTTTGTTCCTTGTTCCTTGAAAACTCTAGAGAAAATAAGATGAATAAGTCATCTTTCCTTTATATATACTTAGTCCCTTCCAATGGAAATTAAGCATATAGCCCCTAGCTTGGCTTGATTTTATTTGGCCACATATTGAAGGTGGGGCCCACGGCCAAGTGGCCCCCCTTTCTTGAAAATTCTAGCATATTTCCTCTAATTTATGAAAAATATTTCCCTTAGTTCCAAATTTGCCCCTAGCCTTTCTCTGTATTTCCATGAGTCGTGTTGCAAATTTACCTTTTTACCCCTGGCCTTTCTTAATATTCCAACTTTACAATTTTTCCATACGCGACTTGTGTCGCTTGCCTTGACTTACCCGAGGGTACAAAATACGGAATGTAACAGGTCTGGTTGTATGTGGTTCCGGTTTGTTCGTATGTGACTCTGCTTTGCGTCCTTAAGCGGCCCGTATGCTACTATGGCCGGTATGGCCCATATGTATGTATGTATGTGTGTGTGTGTCTGGGCGATGTACATTCCGCCAGTTTTGATTTTGACTTGATGATTTCGCACGGGCGACCGCTTAGGACAACACTCGTTTCTGTATTCGTATGACGTCTGCTATCTGCTATCTGTACGAATAATGTTTGTTGAATCGGGATATGTCCTAACATGGAAAATTGGTTCGTAAGTTTGTTTGGGTGCCTAAGTAGGGCACCAGTCACGGCCCATAGGGCTGGGTCGTGACACCGGGTGTATAGATTTGTGAGTGGCTTAGGGCCACATTTATTCAAAGATTGCCTAACGGCTTCATTGCAAGACGGATGGACATTTCCGAATTCACGCTCATGCCCAAAATCTTGGGGCAACAACCTCCACAAAAAGGTGAACGTGATGTTGATGGGGGCCGAGCAAAAGCTAGATCTGTCGGGCACAGTGCCGTGATTATAGAGGGGGATCGAGGGCAGACATTTTCTAGGCACTCGAGTCGATCCGAGCACTAGTGCACCTCCCCGCATGAAGACGAAGATTTGATCGCTCTTTTTCCGATCGACGAGGCCGCAGTTCGGCGGCCCTGTGTTCACAATTCGGGGTGATCACGAGGAGACCCGTGCACCGCGATGCGCTCGGCGGTAGATTACATTCCCTGGGACAAAGGCCGGGTCGTGGTTCTGATGCTTGTTACACTTGGGTCAAAGTAGGGCATATGACGAGATCGCTCGTCGACGAGCGGCGCAGCTAGGACCCACCACGGATCATTAGCGATCTTCTTTAGTACATCCTACGGCGGACTTCTCGCACCCCCGACAGAAGTCGAGGGTGAGGCGAGGGGGAGTATCTACCGGGTGCCACACAAGACCGCTTATATGCATTAGCCGACGGCAAGATCTTGAGTCCTCCCCGTATGTGGTCGCTGTGTACATTGACTCGTGTTCTCGACGTGATGTGTATGCATTGCAGATCCGGGATCTACGTTATCATATATTACTCCTTATATTGCAAATCGTATTGGGGTGAAACCCCGGCCGATCAAACCTTTTGAGGTATCCACTCCGGTTGGTGATCCCGTGATACTAAGCAAGTATCTAAAGATTGTATAATTGTGATATGTGATCGTGGACCAAAGTCGATTTAGTTGAGCTAGAGATGCTAGACTTTAATGTTATAATGGGTATGGATTGGTGGCCTCCCGTTATGCCAATGTTGACCGCCGAATGAAATTGGTTGGCTTTCAATTCCTGGAGAGCCCGTGCTTGAATGGAAAGGTAATACGACCCACTCCGAGAGGTAGGTTTATTTCCTACCTTAAGGCAAGAAAGATGATCGCTAAAGGCTACATTTATCATCTAGTTCGAGTTCATGATACGGCAGAGTCTCCTACTTTCCGACCGTTCCGTAGTAAGTGAGTTTCCTGATGTATTTCCGGGATGAGCTTCCGTGCCTTCCCTCCGAAAGGAGATTGATTTCGCCATCGATGTGTTGCCGGATACCGAGCCTATCTCTATTCCTCCTTATCGAATGGCTCCCAGACTTAAAAGAGTTAAAGGCACAATTGAAAGATTTGTTTGAAAAGGGTTCATTAGACCTGGGCCGTCACCGGGGAGCACCCGGGTTTTATTTATGAGAAAGAAAGATGGCTTTCGCGAATGTGCATCGATTACGTGCAATCGAATAAAGTGACGATAAAGAAAGTATCCTCTCCCAAGAATAGATGATTTATTTGATCAGCTTCTGGGTGCCAAGTGGTTTTCAAAAATAGATTTGAGGTCGGGTTATCATCAAGTAAGTGTTACATCCCGTATTTTGTACCCTCGGGTAAGTCGAGGCAAGTGACATGAGTCGCGTATGGAAAATTGTAAAGTTGGAATATTAAGAAAGGTCAGGGGTAAAGAGGTAAATTTGCATACTGACTTGTGGAAATATGGCGAAAGGCTAGGGGCAAATTTGGAACGAAGGGAAATGATTTTCATGAAATAGAAGAAATTGCTAGAATTTTCAAGAAAGGGCCACTTGGCTGGCCCCCACTGCAAAACATGGCCAAATGAAATAAGGCCAAGTTAAGGGCTAATATGGTTAATTATGATTGGAAGGGGCTAAGTATAGATAAAGGAAAGATGACTTAGTCATCTTATTTTCTCTAGAATTTTCAAGGAACAAGAAACAAAAGAAAGAAGGAGAACAAACATGGCCATTCGGCCTTAGAAAAAAAAGGAGAGGAAAACCGAAAAAAAAAAGAAAGGAAAGAGAAGGAGAGCTCCAACTTGTTTCTTATAGCCAAACAATCCCTTAGAGGGTTCATAGTAGGGTGAAGTGATTTGTGGAACAAGAAGAACTTGTATTCATACAAGTTTCCAACTTGAGTCAAGTGAAGAAGTGAGGAAAAAGGTAAGGTTTAATCCTTTTCTTATATGTTAGGGATGGTAGAGTATGTTGTGTGCATGGAAATGGATGAAATTCATGTGTTGGAAATATGTGTGGGTGGCCGTGACTTGCAAGTTAAGCAAGCCGTGTGTGTGTGTGTGTGTTGTATTGTGTTATGTGGTGTGTTGGTTGTTGTGATGTGTGGAAAATATAGAAGTCCATGGAAAAACATGCAAAATGAAGGGTTGGCCGAATGGTGTAGGTTATGGTAGGGTGTAGTGAATTGATTTTATTTAGAATGGAAATGGTTGTTATGGTAGGTTCTATGATGTTAGAATAAAGATTTAATGGTTTGGAAGAATGAAAATTGGTTGTTGTGATTGAATTTGAAAGAAGGAAAAAAATTGTTGTTGTTGTTTCATGAATTGGAAGATATGGGTAAGTAGTATATTGATGGTATTGTTGGAATATCATGCGAATTAAATTGTATTAAGTTATATCGAATTGTATGAAATTGTATGGAATTGCATTGAAAAGAATTGAATAGAGTTGAAATGAATATAAGTGGCTTGTTGGAGATGGGTTAGTAAGTAGAAAACGCGTTGGAATGGTCTCGTATATATGAGAATTTTGGATTGAATATGGAAATTGTTGGAATTAATGGATATTGGATATATAACTTGAAATGCTCTTGGTTTATGTTTGAATGACCTTAAATTAGTATGTGAATATGAACATATTGATATTGGATTATAAGTGTAAAGTTGGATTTGGAGTTGTTGGATTATTTGGAAAATAAGACTATTTGCGCTAGAATGCGTTTTTAGTCGATTGTTGATGTTGCTTATATTGTTGTTGATATTGTGTTGTTAGTTTGGCCGGGTTGAATTCCGGATTGTTGTTGATTGAAATGGGCCAAGTTGAACTTGGTGAGTGGAATATTTATAGAGGAGGTCTTTGCCGAAATTTCGGTAGCCAAGTGTTATTTTAAGAATTCAAGTCTAAAGGCACTAATCATGTTTGGTAAACGCGACCAATTTGTAGATTTTGGCGAACTTGAGCTTGAGTTTGGAGACGTGGATAAGGCGTAAAAGGTATGTGAAGCCTACCTCTCCTTCATTTGGCATGTCCTAGTTAGTATAGGTCAAAATCCGACCCTCAGGAAAAGTCCTACCCCTCGGAAACGACACCTAAACTTATTCACTATTCATTCAGTAGAATTGAACCCAAAACTTGTGCTTTAAGGTAAAATGATGTTCAAACGTCCGAAACCCTTGGAATTGAAACTGAAATGTCTTGAAACCTTCGTGGATGACCCAATGGGACATAATGACCGTATTTTCATGTTTGTCACTCGAGTCTCGATATACGTGCATACCGGATTTCCATTACTTGTTTTATTGAAACTTTATAATCCTGTTTTAAGTTTTCTTGTGGTGTTGCTATTCATTGCTAGTCTCGTCTTATAATTCTTGTTCTTTCAAGGTGAGACGAAGTGACCGTGGTTATTCCATAAGGTAACGGGGCTACCGACCTTACGTCACCCCGATAGACACATGACTTTCTTTGGGTTCTTATGCGTACGCTTATATGATACGTATATGACATGTATATGATATGTATATGAAAATGGGGAATTTTGGGGAATGGATACCTGTTGCGCTATAGACGCATTGCCACAGTCGGTCGGGCCTGCGTAATTCCATCCGGACGCGGGATGCCGGACGCGGGACACATGTGGGAAGCCGACGTATTTCGGCGACTTGACTTGTTATTTTTCACATGTATATAACACGATATGTTTTGAACAAAAGTATATAATAAGCAAGCATGACATCCGCCTGAAAGGCACTTACAGTGCAGTATTATCCTTTTATCTCGTTATATGATCTTTGGTTTCATATGTTGTTATTGCTCATATGTTACATGATTCGCCGTATTATTTTCATGGCTTACATACTCGGTACACTTTCTCGTACCGACCCCTTTTCTTCGGGGCCGCGTCTCGTACCACGCAGTCGACAAAGTTGACGAGGATCGATCCCTGAGGAGCTTTTTCCGGTGTACATTGAAAGGCGCTCCGAGCTGTTCGAGCTACTATTTTGGTACTACTCTTATGTATATATTTGAACTCGGCAGAACGTCACCACTTGTAATTACATGTATTTTGTTTAGAGGCTCGTAGACGGATATGTACGTAGACGTTTCATAACCTAGTTGTCTTTGTCGCCGTGTGATATGTCGGTACGATGGTGATCATTACTACTCGTTTACATGTATGCTATTATCGGCGATGTTGTGGAAAAAAAATGCCAGTGTTCGTACGGCCCACTTAGTAATAAAAACAAGACATATGACAGGGGGTGCCCGGTACAAGTATCGGGTACTCGTCGCGGCCCCTAGACGGGTCGTGACAAGAGTCAGAGAAGAAGATATTCCCAAGACAGCCTTTAGAACAAGATATGGCCATTATGAATTCCAGTGATGTCGTTCGCCCGACTAACGCTCCCGGTGTTTATGAATTTAATGAATAATGTGCGCCCTCTTGGATTTGTGATAGTCTTCGAGATATTCGAGTATTCTCGCACGGAATCGTAACATGCGTACCACTTGCGAGATTGTTCTTGGAATTCGATTCATTGGCTCGGGAGGTATATGCTAAATTTTCAAAGTGGAGGGCTAAAGTCCATCATTTTTTGGGCCATGTGATTTGACATGATGGCATTAGAGTTGATACACGAGAAAATAGAAAGCCGTGAAGACTTGGCCAAGGCCCTGGACACCTACGAAGTTCGTAATTTTAAGGGGGATTGACGTGCTATTATAGAAGATTTGTAGAGGGCTTTTCATCTATCTCGGCCCGACAAAGCCCAACCCTAGTAAGAGAACGAAATTTCGGTGGAATGACGCTGTGAGCGTAGCTTCCAAGGGTTGAAAGACGGCAAGATTCCCTCGGCTCCGTACCCCTTCCATTCGAAGAGAGAGTGGCTATGTTATATACGCGATGCTTCCGCATCAAAAGTTTGGATGTGTGTTAATGCAGCACGGAAGAGCCATTGCTTATCTTCGAGATCGTGCGAAACATGAAAAGAATTACCCGACTCATGATTTAGAATTACCGCGGTATTCATGCATTGAAAATGTGGAGACATTACTTGTATGGTGTGCATGTGGATATCTATACAGATCACAAGAGCCTCCAATATATTTTCAAACAAAAGGAGTTGAATGTGGTTAGAATTATTGAAGGACTATGATGTTGATATTCTGTGCCACCCCGGAAAAGCTAATGTAGTAGTTCCCTGATGCACTTAGCCGCCGACCAATGGGCGGGATCATGTGAAGTTCCCTGAAAAGAAAGAAATGGTTCATGCGAGCTCCGTCGCCTAGCTAACCCTCGGAGTGCGAATAATTGATTCGGGAAACTCTAGGTTAGAATCTTAATCCCTCGCTTTCGTCCTTGAATTCGAAATAAAAAGAGCGACAATACGAGGATCCCAAATTGAAGTATTATAAAGGTGTAAATTTCCAAAAGAAAGGTCACCATTTGAAGTTGCGGCGGATGGAGTTCTCGGAGTATCAAGATTATGTGTCCCGGATGTGGCGAGTTTAATCGTCGCCAAATCTTGGAGAGAAGCTCATTGCTCCCGATATTCCATCCACCCCATTAGCGACAAAAAAATGTATCATGACCTTAAATCGATGTATTGGTGGGATGGCATGAAAAGAGACATAAGCGAGAATTTGTGGCAAGTGCCCAATTGTCAGAAGTGAAGATAGAACATCGAAGCCGGGAGGGTTATTATTTATTTCCTAAATTCCTACATGGAAATGGGAAGTGATCAATATGGATTTCATTGTAGGATTGCCCCGTTCCCGAGGCAAGTATGATTCTATATGGGTGATAGTGGAGCCGACTCGAAAGCGCTCATTTTCTCCCGGTAACCACGTACTCGGCGAAGACTATGCGGAATTATCTCAAGGAAATTGTGCGACTTCATGGTATTCCGATATCTATTATTTCAGATAGAGGAGCACGGACACAAGGAAGTTAAAATCCTTTCAAGAGGGCCTAGGTACTCAAGTAAGGCTTAGTACAAACATTTCATCCGTGACGACGCGCCGAGCGTACTTATTCGACCTTGGAGGATATGCTAAGGGCATGTGTTTTAGATTTTGTTGGTGGTTGGGATGACCACTTACCCTAATAGAATTTGCCTACAATAATAGTTATCATTCTAGTATCCAAATGGCCCGTACGAAGCTTTGTACGGGAGGAAGTGTAGATCTCCGATTGGATGGTTTGATGTCGGAGAGGTACGGTCAAAAATAGAGCCCCGAATCGATTCATCAAATTAGCGATGAGAAAAAGTCAAAATGATCCGAGATCGATTGTTGACAGCTCAAAGTCGCCAAAAGTCTTATGCGGATAACCGCCGGTGAGATTTAAAATTTCGAGTCGATGATTGGGTGTTCTTGAAGGTGTCACCAATAAAAGGGGTAATGAGATTTGGCAAGAAAGGAAAGTTGAGTCCGCGATATATTGGACCCTATAAAATCACCCGTAAGGTGGGTCAAGTAGCATATGAATTAGACTTGCCTACAGAGTTTGAATTAGTTCACCCGGTATTTCATGTCTCAATGCTCCGCAAATGTGTTGGAGATCCCACAAAGATTGTACTAGTTGATGATGTTCAGATTACAGGAAAGCTATCCTATGAAGAGGTGCCTATTGCTATATTAGACAGGCAAGTACGAAGGCTTCAAAATAAGGAAATAGCATCAGTCAAAGTCTTATGGCGAAATAACAATCGAGAGGAGATGACGTGGGAAGCAGAAGAAAGAATGAAATCTACATATCCGCACTTATTTCAGCCCCCAGAAGAGGCTTATGGTGAGACGACGAGATGATGAGGTATGTACGCTTTACTTTTATGCTTTTGGGTCGTGTGTGGCCAATTCGTGATGCTATTATGTTGTAGCCCTGTGTGGCATCGATATTTTGGGCTGCTGTGACAGGTTGGTAGTGCTATATTACAGAGGAAACTCTGGCAAAATTTTCTAGAATTCCCGAGTGTCGAACATTCGAGGACGAATGTTCCAAAAGGGGGGAAGAATGTGACACCTCGAAATTTTTCCGTACTTGAGTGACGAGTAGAACGATGAAGAGCTTGAGTTTATGGTGTGTGTTAAGTTGGGAATGGCCAATCATGAATTTTGTGAAAATAATAAAGTTGCGAAGATTTCCCAGCCAGCGGTCGTATAGTGCACAATACGGCCCGTAAAGTGATTTACGGACCGTATAGTGCGATCGTCCTCAAGCGGTCAAAATCTCAACTTTCTCGTTTTTCTTAAGCTTAAATACGTGCATGGAGGACGGACCGTAAACTAGTATACGGCCCGTAAACCATGGTCGTAAATCACCATGCATGCTGCCAAAGTTTCTGGTTCTGCTTAAGGTTAAAGACGACCGCGAGGGACGGTCCGTAAAGTGGAATACGGACGAAAGTAAACCTCCATGGACGACCACTTTGTTCACCTCGGCACATGATTTCGAATTCATTAAATATGAGGACCAAGACTTATTTTATTTCATTTCTACACTACACCACTTCTCTCTAGAATCTCTCTCTACAATTATTACACAAGTTTTCAAGGATATTTGAGGATCAACAACATCAAATAAGTGAATCAATAGTAAAGGGAATCATCAAAGATCATCCGAGTCAAGAAATCCAAATGGAGAAAAACTAGGGTTTTGCTCAAAGAGGAGTATTAGCAACCAAGGCTTGTTCCTAAAACATCTAAGGTAAGATTCATGATATTTATATGTTGTTTAAGGTATTTAGGAGTTGAAATACTTGGTCATTAAAAGAGAATAGCAAAATGGGTTATGAATGATGAATAGTGACGTTTTGAGACATAGTTGGAATTGAATCATGAATGTTGTTGGGTTGTGATATAAATGTGTTATAAATGACCTATAGACATGAAATGAGTGTTGGATACGAAAGAATATGACGATGGATTTTTAGTCATGATTATGGGAAATTGAGGTGAATTATGAAATGCGAATCATATGAATGAATGAATGATGATTGTTGTTAATCATATTGTGATGATTATTATGAATGTTGGGAGTTGATATGGAATATGGCGGAAAGTAGTATAAACAAGGGAAGCGCCGCCCAAATTTCTATAGCTTTAGTAAGTATGTTTTTACGATGACATAGCTAATGTCGATATGAATTCCATTGAAGGTATAGACAAGCGCATTAAGGAGAACGAACAAGCAATAGAGTAGCTAAGCGACGAAGGTATGTGAGGCTAATCCCTTTCCTTCTAAGGCATGAGTCCTATGGCATGAATTTCCTCTCTTACTATGAATGTCCCATCTCCAAGAAAGTTAAGAGTCTTCTCTCATGAATATCTATACGAGATAAGAAATGTAAGATGAATATGAAAATGATGATAGTAAGCTAAAGTCTAGAAATGCTATAGTCTATGATACGATGCTCCTAAGAAGCTAATGATGACATTTATGTAAGTTAAAGGTATTGATCATTGTGCACACTCACCTTATGCTTGTTTCTTCAAGGTGAGGCAGAATACGTAAGAATGCTCATAATGACGTCGGGGGTCCACGACCTTACGTCACCCCGATAAAGTATGAATAGCTAAGAGTCCCTATGCATGTATTGTGATAAGCATGATATAATGAGCTATGATAAGCATGATGTAGTGAGTATATGATGATATCACACCGTGATGTATACACACCATGGCCAAATATATATATTTAGACACCACTGATGCTATATCATGATGTAGTGAGTATATATGATGATATCACCGTGCCTATATGGGACAATGCGATCGCACATGACAAAGATGGGTAGACTATGTTCTATATGGATATTGATTATCACACACTTATATGGTTGGGCATAATTATATATATATGAGATGATGATGAGTACGAAAGTGTTATGGTTTTCGGGGAATACAATGGTGAGAAATTAAGGACAAAGACTATGTTCTAAAATAATTTTAGGTTGATTGTGGGAATATTATTTATGAATATTGGTATTGTGAAAATATTGAGAAAGGCTAAGGGCAAGAAGAGAAATTTGCAAAATGGGCCGTGGAAACAATGCGGAAGGTTAGGGATAAAATGGTAATTTTGAGGAAAGTCAAGGGGCAAAATGGGAATTTTACAAAATATCAAGAATGTTCCTAAAAGGCCACTTGTGGCCGTGTGGAATGTAGGGGAGTATGCCCACATTTTTTTTAATTAATGGGGGCTAAATACAAATTATAAAAAGGATATGGACTGTTTCCTTAAAAGACATTAGTCTTCTTTGTTAAAAATTTCAAGAAAAATCAAGAAAAAGGTGGAATTCTCTAGAGGGATCATGTGGCTATATTATTATTTTGAGGGGCCAAATTACAAATAAGGAAAAATTGGTGGAGGACAAATATATATATAGCAAGTCATCATTTTAATTCAAGACAAAAAGAAAGAAAAAAAAAAGATGAAAGGAGTGGAGAGGATGGAGGTCTCGGCCAAGGGGGAGCAATTTTGCCCCCTTGGAATCTTGCTCAAAAAATTATTTTTCCATGTATTCCTACTAACTTGAGGGTGCTCTTCAACATGGTATGGTTGTTGGAAGGAAAGAATCACTCGTTGGTGCAAAATTCCAACCTTAGCTAAGTGAAGAAGTTGAAGAATAAAGGTAAGATTTCATTCCTTTTTATATGTTATAAAGGGTTCATGTGTATTGTAGTATGTGGAAATGGATGAAAAACATGAAAACATGCATGTTGGAATGATGGTTGTGTGTTGCAAGGGTGGCCGTGCATGGTGTGTAGTGTGTGTGAGTAATGAATCAATGTTTACTTGTTGTTGTTGTTGTTGTAATGTGTAGGAAAAGATGGAAAATTTATGAAATATGTTGAAGTTGTAGTGGCCGTGTGGTATATTGTAGGTATAACCGTGTGCATGTGTTGAATGGTGGAAGGAGATGAGCTAATTTTAATTAGTGTTTTGGTTGTTGTCGTACGTGGATACTATGTTGTTAATGAATGCATAAGAATCTTGTGGAGTTGTAGAAGTTGGAGACTTGTGATTGAAGTATTTAAATTGAATATTATGATCTTGAATGTATGGAAGATAATGTTGTTAGTATGGTATTGTTGTCATATGAATTATAACGTTCTTATTGGAGTTGGAAAGTTTTTGGAAGAAGAAGTGAATTGATTGAATATGGAAATTTTTAGTATTGTTGTTGGCATTGTTGTTGATAATTTGGCCGGGTTGCATTCCGGGTTGTTGGTTGATTAAATCGGCCAAGGTTAACTTGGTGGCCCGATGTATATTTACAAGGGAGGTCTTTAAATTTCGGCAGACAAGAACCAATTCAAGATTAAAGTTTCAAATCTCATGAATAGTAACTGGTAAGCTTGACCAAAGTCAAAATTTTGGCGAGATTGGAATGAAGATTTGGGAGCCCAGCAAGAAGCGGAAAAGGTATGTAAGACTTCGCCTTTCTTTCTTGGCATGTCTTAGATATGTAGGTCCGATTTCACGTCTCAGGGACCCTTCTAACTCCTAAAATCCGCGATTGAACAATAGTCACTATTCATCCAGTGACATTGAATCAAAAACGCTTAAATGGTGAAAGAAAGATCGAAACACCCTAGAACGTGCAAGAATAAGACCCGATCACCCTAAGATTTCTATAGGCGGATTATGAAACGTATTATATGTAAATTGTTTACGCCGCCTCATTCGACCGAGGCGGGCTCACTATTCCCGGATTCCCTCTTATTGTTTTATTACATTCATTTTCGTACTATAGTCGATGAAAGTTCTTGATTATCTTTTCGACTACAAAGTAATAACTATTTTTATTAAACCCCTGCTACCAAGGCATGATTTTCCTTTCTAAAAATTTGTAAATGTTTTCTAAAAGTATTTATTTTTCTCCAAGCCAAGTTTACAAGCGTTTTCCAAAAAATAAAAATAATAAAAATAAAAAAATATATACATTTTTCTTTAAAAACTAAGTTTTACAATATTGATAGTTTTTATGATCCAAACAACGACTATAATCCTATGATAACTATAAATCTATGATGCCTATGATTCTACGACGACTATGACCCTATGATGCCTATGGTCCTACGATGTCTATGATTCTATGATATCTATGATCATGTTTTACTATGACACGCTATGACACGCCCTATGTTCTCTTGATAAATGTCCATGATTTCATTCCATGTTCCCTCTAATGATATCCGTCCATTGTTAATCTCGCCTTAAAATACTTATCCCTCCAAGGTGAGACAAAGCGATCCCAAGCATCCATAATGTAATCGGAGATCACCGACCTTACGTCACTCCGATGGATACATGACCTTCTTTGGGCTCTCATGCATGCTAATTGTATGACATATATATATATATATTTATATGAATGTGATAACGTAACTGTATATGTATATGGGGAAGGGGAAGGGCAACTGTGTCCACCTGATTCAGCTGGCTTATCATCCCGGACGCGGGATGCCGGACGCGGGATTTATGGGAGAGCCGTACGCGGCGTCCGTTCGTGCTATATATATATATATATATGAAATACTTGGGACCCGTTGGGGAGGGGGTTGGGAGAGCCGATGAATTCGGCGTCTCGTACGCAAATAAAAAAGTACCGTTTTACGAAAAGTATCATTTTTCTATGTACAAAAACAAGAACCACCGTGTTCGAAAAAAAAGAAAAAGAAAAAGCTAGGCGTGCATGGCCTCCGCCCCGAGTGGCACTCACATGTACAAAGGTTGCTCCCCTATCCTGTGATACTGTCTATGTTTCCATACAGTTATTACTCTGCACAGGTTACCGTTTTACACATGATATGTCTCATATGTACAGCTTTTACTATGTTGTTACTGTTTATGTCTTACATACTCAGTACATTGCTCGTACTGACCCCTCTTCTTCGGGGGCTGCGTTCATGCCACGCAGGTACACCCAGACGGATAGAAGCCAGGGTAGAAGATGTTCCAGATGGTTGGCAAGCTCCATTTGGCCCGGAGTGTAGCCGAGTCATAGCACACGTGCCCGGATTTCGATTACGGTTAGAGACTTTGCGTACGTAGTCGTGGGTTCCGGAAGTTAGATTGTATTATAACACGAGTTATATACAGTTACATGTTTTATTTGTCTTAAAAGCAACAGAAGAGTATTTCAGTCGTCTATTTATGTTTACTTGTCTTAAAGGTTTTCAAAAAAAATTCTTACGTAGTAAGGATCAGCGGGTTCGCTCGGCTCCGGTCACGGGGTCGGGTGCCCATCACACCCTGATCAAGATCGGGGTGTGACAAAGTGGTATCGTAGCGAGTCGGTCCAAGGGTTGTCTCCAAAGTCGTGTCCGGAGAGTCCTCGTTTATGGGTGTGAAGCCGGCCACATCTATAGACGGAGGCTGCGGGGCATCTAGGAATTATTGACCTTCTTTCGTCATTAGATCGTGCGATAGAGCCAAGTCATAGGAAACAAGATTCCTTATACTCATCGTTGATTTCCTGCGCCCGGTATCGATGGAAAAAGGCGAATGACGTTATGGAAGTCGAGAGAGGTAAGACCGGATTGATATATTTGTTCGTTACGTGGAGCCGGGCGCCGGACAAGAAATAGTTATACATGCGCGCGCGGAAGGTGAACATCGGAATTAAAAAGGGCAAAAGCTGTCATTGTAGAAGAAAGGACGTATTATGAAGATATCTCGGAAGTTGTAAAGTTTTGATTGGCTTCGGATCGAGTAGTAAAGGCCATGTGAGAAAGTGGACGCAAAAATATCATCGTTAAGGCACCGGATTTTAGCAAAGTTTCAAGGTTAAGCGTGCTCAGGTGAGAGCAATTTCAGGATGGGTGACCCCCTGGGAATAAACCAAAAGTTCTACAAATTGAGATGCAAGGGATAAATGAACAGTTGAGGGTAACCTAAGGAAAACTAGAATATATGGATGGATGAAGACCTTAAGAGGACGCGTAAGACAAGGTGGATTAGTTCGGAAAAGAGACAGGAAGTGTGTCACAGCTTGGGAATTAGGATAGGCTTGAATAGCGTTGGGAAGTACCTTGTAGGTTAGTTGATAGTAAATGTATATATATACAAAGAGATGAAAATGTGTACCGTATTCGGAAAAGAAAGAGAGTGAGTAGGCGGAAAATAAGGGAATCGGGATGCCGGAAAAGGGTGAAAAGTAAAGAGTTCCCAATATGTGAGGCATAGGATTGGAAGGAAGGCGAGGGATAAGGTATCAACAAAGACTTCATAAAAGGACTATCGGCATATAAGGAGCCCCTTAAAGGGGGAGACCGAGGAGTTCGATGAAGAGGAAAATAAGGTAAAGGATAAGGAACGGGCATGAGGGAAAGAGTAGCTATAAAAGGAACCCTCCCGAGCATTATGATGCCCATAAGGTCGATTGAACATTCGAGGACGAATGTTCTAAAGAGAGAGAGGATGTTATAGCCCGTATTTCGTATGTCCCATTGTGGGACAATGGTGAGAAATTAAGGACAAAGACTATGTTCTAAAATAATTTTAGTGTTGAAGTTGTTGGGAATATTATTTATGAATATTGGTATTGTGGAAATATTGAGAAAGGCTAAGGGCAAGAAGAGAAATTTGCAAAATGGGCCGTGGAAACAATGCGGAAGGTTAGGGATAAAATGGTAATTTTGAGGAAAGTCAAGGGGCAAAATGGGAATTTTACAAAATATCAAGAATGTTCCTAAAAGGCCACTTGTGGCCGTGTGGAATGTAGGGGAGTATGCCCACATTTTTTTTAATTAATGGGGCTAAATACAAATTATAAAAAGGATATGGACCAAGCTTCCTTAAGAAGACATTAGTCTTCTTTGTTAAAAATTTCAAGAAAAATCAAGAAAAAGGTGGAATTCTCTAGAGGGGGATCATGTGGCTATATTATTATTTTGAGGGGCCAAATTACAAATAAGGAAAAATTGGTGGAGGACATATATATATATAGCAAGTCATCATTTTAATTCAAGACAAAAAGAAAGAAAAAAAAAAAGATGAAAGGAGTGGAGAGGATGGAGGTCTCGGCCAAGGGGGAGCAATTTTGCCCCCTTGGAATCTTGCTCAAAAAATTATTTTTCCATGTATTCCTACTAACTTGAGGGTGCTCTTCAACATGGTATGGTTGTTGGAAGGAAAGAATCACTCGTTGGTGCAAAATTCCAACCTTAGCTAAGTGAAGAAGTTGAAGAATAAAGGTAAGATTTCATTCCTTTTTATATGTTATAAAGGGTTCATGTGTATTGTAGTATGTGGAAATGGATGAAAAACATGAAAACATGCATGTTGGAATGATGGTTGTGTGTTGCAAGGGTGGCCGTGCATGGTGTGTAGTGTGTGTGAGTAATGAATCAATGTTTACTTGTTGTTGTTGTTGTTGTAATGTGTAGGAAAAGATGGAAAATTTATGAAATATGTTGAAGTTGTAGTGGCCGTGTGGTATATTGTAGGTATAACCGTGTGCATGTGTTGAATGGTGGAAGGAGATGAGCTAATTTTAATTAGTGTTTTGGTTGTTGTCGTATCCGTGGATACTATGTTGTTAATGAATGCATAAGAATCTTGTGGAGTTGTAGAAGTTGGAGACTTGTGATTGAAGTATTTAAATTGAATATTATGATCTTGAATGTATGGAAGATAATGTTGTTAGTATGGTATTGTTGTCATATGAATTATAACGTTCTTATTGGAGTTGGAAAGTTTTTGGAAGAAGAAGTGAATTGATTGAATATGGAAATTTTTAGTATTGTTGTTGGCATTGTTGTTGATAATTTGGCCGGGTTGCATTCCCGGGGTTGTTGGTTGATTAAATCGGCCAAGGTTAACTTGGTGGCCTGATGTATATTTACAGGGGAGGTGCTGCCGAAATTTCGGCAGACAAGAACCAATTCAAGATTAAAGTTTCAAATCTCATGAATAGTAACTGGTAAGCTTGACCAAAGTCAAAATTTTGGCGAGATTGGAATGAAGATTTGGGAGCCCAGCAAGAAGCGGAAAAGGTATGTAAGACTTCGCCTTTCTTTCTTGGCATGTCTTAGATATGTAGGTCCGATTTCACGTCTCAGGGACCCTTCTAACTCCTAAAATCCGCGATTGAACAATAGTCACTATTCATCCAGTGACATTGAATCAAAAACGCTTAAATGGTGAAAGAAAGATCGAAACACCCTAGAACGTGCAAGAATAAGACCCGATCACCCTAAGATTTCTATAGGCAGTATTATGAAACGTATTATATGTAAATTGTTTACGCCGCCTCATTCGACCGAGGCGGGCTCACTATTCCGGATTCCCTCTTATTGTTTTATTACATTCATTTTCGTACTATAGTCGATGAAAGTTCTTGATTATCTTTTCGACTACAAAGTAATAACTATTTTTATTAAACCCCGCTACCAAGGCATGATTTTCCTTTCTAAAAATTTGTAAATGTTTTCTAAAAGTATTTATTTTTCTCCAAGCCAAGTTTACAAGCGTTTTCCAAAAAATAAAAATAATAAAAATAAAAAAATATATACATTTTTCTTTAAAAACTAAGTTTTACAATATTGATAGTTTTTATGATCCAAACAACGACTATAATCCTATGATAACTATAAATCTATGATGCCTATGATTCTACGACGACTATGACCCTATGATGCCTATGGTCCTACGATGTCTATGATTCTATGATATCTATGATCATGTTTTACTATGACACGCTATGACACGCCCTATGTTCTCTTGATAAATGTCCATGATTTCATTCCATGTTCCCTCTAATGATATCTGTCCATTGTTAATCTCGCCTTAAAATACTTATCCCTCCAAGGTGAGACAAAGCGATCCCAGTTAATCCATAATGTAATCGGAGATCACCGACCTTACGTCACTCCGATGGATACATGACCTTCTTTGGGCTCTCATGCATGCTAATTGTATGACATATATATATATATATATATTTATATGAATGTGATAACGTAACTGTATATGTATATGGGGAAGGGGAAGGGCAACTGTGTCCACCTGATTCAGCTGGCTTATCATCCCGGACGCGGGATGCCCGGACGCGGGATTTATGGGAGAGCCGTACGCGGGCGTCTGTTCTGTGCTATATATATATATAATATGAAATACTTGGGACAACGTTGGGGAGGGGGGTTGGGAGAGCCGATGAATTCGGCGTCCGTGACCGCAAATAAAAAGTACCGTTTTCGAAAAGTATCTCGTTTTCTATGTACAAAAACAAGAACCACCGTGTTCGAAAAAAAAAAAAAAAAAGCTAGGCGTGCATGGCCTCCGCCCTGAGTGGCACTCACATGTACAGGTTGCTCCCCTATCCTGTGATACTGTCTATGTTTCCATACAGTTATTACTCTGCACAGGTTACCGTTTTACACATGATATGTCTCATATGTACAGCTTTTACTATGTTGTTACTGTTTATGTCTTACATACTCAGTACATTGCTCGTACTGACCCCTCTTCTTCGGGGGTGCGTTCATGCCACGCGGTACACCCGGACGGATAGAAACCGGGTAGAAGATGTTCCGGCGAAGTTGGCAAGCTCCATTTGGCCCGGAGTGTAGCTTCGAGTCATAGCACACGTGCCGCAGATTTCGATTACGTTTAGAGACTTTGCGGATCGTCGTGGGTTCCGGAAGTTAGATTGTATTATAACACGAGTTATATACGGTTACATGTTTTATTTGTCTTAAAAGCAACGAAAAAGTATTTCGGTCGTCTATTTATGTTTACTTGTCTTAAAGGTTTTATAAAAAAAAAATTCTTACGTAGTTCGGCTCGGTCACGGGGACGTAGGCATCCACGCCCGATCAAGATCGGGGTGTGACGAAACTAATGCAATCAAAATAACAAATATATATATATCGGAGACTCAGACGGTAATAAATAAAACAAAAATCGACATCGCGTAGATGTAGGGCGAAAACGAACGTAGTTTCATAGGACTTATAGATAATGATTTTGATTTATGCGAGCAAAACATTTCTTAAAGCGCTATCAAAAGAAAAATCGAGAAATAGGGCATAGTGATGCATCACAGCTTATATGCGCCGGCCCGTATGGGACTCGTAAATTACACATGTTAGACACATAATCGGATAATATCACTTATGAGGGTTTATAAGGTAATCGGGTTTGTTTACAAATCCAAGTTGGGAAGATTTATATATATCCGGTTACTTGACAAATCGGATCATTTCACGGAGTTTACAACCTTTCGGACAACTAATTCAAAAATACGTATCAAAACGTTTCATAGGACTTATTAGAAATTTAAAATGATTTTTTTGTTTAAATAAAACATTTCTTAAAGGCGCTCGAAGACAAACCGTAAGTACAAAAGAGTAAAATCGAGAAATAGAGTCGAATTGTCCGTAAATTACATGTTAGACTTCATAATATCACTTATGAGGGTTTTAAGGCTTCAAACCTAGTACAACCTAACTAATTCAATTATTACGAAAAGGGCAAATTTCTGGTGCCAAAAGAAAGACGTGCCAAAGAAAGAATAGGGTTAGCTTTACATACCTTTCGCGCTTGTTAAGCTCGTCGAATCTCCGATCCGTTTCGCTAAAATGCGAATGGTCATCACTTACCGATTACTATTCATGCAAGCTAACATTTCAATCTTTGGTTTCTATTTGGCTACCGAAATTTCGGCGGCACTTCGCCTATAATTGTGACACCCCCGAGATCAACTCGGCTCAAAAAACAACAAACAACAACCCAACGACAACATCAATAACATCAACAATCATAGCAAAACACAACATGGCATAACTAACCAACTTTCCAACATAATACCATAACTTCCATTCCCAGGCTCCGCCGTCCAAATCAATACCATCATATTCACATTCATTACTAACTAAAGTCATTACAATGCCATTCGGAAGCATTTAATACCATTTTTACGATGTATACACAAATTACACAAAATACACAACTTTCCACCAAAGTCATAATTCGTCCAAAACTTCCATTTTTCGACAAACATATTCATATCATATTTCCATCTTCCAAATTCATTAACAATCATCATAATCCACACCTTAACAACTCCATTATCATAGAGCATTAAAATCATAAAAATACGACATAAGTTCCTACATTCCACTTCAATGCAAACTTACATCATTTTACTTCCATTTACATTGCAGGATCACGATAACACAATTGACATACTAAACAACATTAAACCATCTCCATTTCTCATATTACATAACCTCACGGCCAACATGAAATTTCTAGCTTCCACCAAACTCATCCAACTTTCACTTCCAATATCAATTCCATCATAGTCACAACAAAAATTCAACATAAAATTCAACACAACTACACTACACAATATCACATGCATTCGGCCACATACACCTTCCCGTACAAACCATCGTATTTTCATGATTTCTACCCATTTACATATGCTACAACACAAACAAACCTTCAAAACATAATTAGAATGGATGAATTCTTACCTTCCTCCTCAAGTTTCTTCACTCCACTACCTTGTCCAAACGACAAAACCAATGGGTTATCTTAAAAATAATTGCACCACGTTGTAGAGGGACCTTGAATTGGTAGGAATATAGCAAGAAAATAATTTTTGGGAAGAGATTTCATGGGGACAATTTCCCCATGTCATGGCCGAATAGGCCTTCAAGTTTTCTCTTGTTTCTCTCCTTCTCAATTTGTCTTGAATTTTCTAGAGATTTTCATGAATATTGCCCCTTTATATTATTAAATCACATGACCATGCACATGACTAATTAACTTGGGCTTGGATCATTTTTTTCTCTAATTTTCCAAGCATGGCCGGCCACCCTATGGGTTGGGCCAAGCTTGCTCCTTATTTTTTTTTTCTTTTCCAAGTCCAATTTCCTTAGCCCATACTTTGGTAATTCATGAAACTATTTTCCGACATTCCAATTTTGCCCTTAGTCTTTTCCGATATTTCCACATCTACATTTTTCCATAGCCAACTTATGAACCAAACAAAATCAATACATTCCAACATCCTTAACCTTCCTTAATATTTCCGCGTCAATATTTCCTTAAACATCCCGTGTACACTAAGTAGAATCCAATTAGAGCCTTAATTCCTACCATTCGGACTTGTTTCCAATTTTTCCGAATACGCATAAAATGCGAGGTATAACAGCAACACATCATCACAACACATCATAAGCCATATCACAGCATAACTTCATAAACGGAACCCGGCCCTATGGCGAGGTTTCGGGAACCATAACTGACATAACACCGGAATGTATCATAGTGCGCACGACAACATAGCCGGCCCGGGAACCGGCGAACGAGGTACCAACAAACCGCATGACGAGTCGTGAGTAACCATATGCATAAAATCATTATCATAGGTTTAAAAAGTAGGTAAAATAACCATACTTGGGGATCGGGAAAATCGTCATACCAAACTCTCTCAAACGTCATCGAAGAAAAGTGCAAAAAGAAGGTCGCGGGACCCACGGACGAGCGTCAACCCCGAGCCGGGCCCGCCTATGGAAATCATACTCATCACACGTCATACAACCTCCCACGACGATATCGAGGCAATCCGAGCCCTTAGTCGAAAGTTATGAGCGTTCGTAGTTTCAGCTTCGTTTAAGAATAAAACTCTTTTGAAAACCAAATTTTTATGCAACTTTAAAATCAACTTTTCCCACAACATCAAAACCAATATTTTCCCACATCAACATACGAGTACCAAAAAGACAAACGCGAATCATAGACATGCTCGGATTGTGAGAATGG
>NW_026716906.1:0-16145 GCF_029784015.1 Lycium ferocissimum | reverse complement strand
AAATGAGGAGGGAAGGGATGAAATATCACTTAAATAACATGGGTCATGGGCCTAACCCGGTTGGGCCCGAGTTGGGCCTAGCCCACTGACCTTTCGACCTTAAAACGTTCATATCTCCTTGTACCGACGTCACCTGGGAACCCACGACCTATGGTTGGAAAGCTAATTCAATTATATACAACTTCTATTTCTCGGTATTTTTCCAAATTCCAAACTTATAATACCGTTTTTGCCCCTGAAAGTCAGGTCACCCGAAAACGTTTTCTTAAAAATATTCGTTTGGAGGGCTTCCACTTTGATTTGACCCAAGGGTCCTTCATGAGTTGTGTTTAACTTTACATATGTGATTCATATAACTTTTCACATGTTCCAAAAAAAAAAAAAAATCTTAACGTGTGGGCCCCACCTCAGCTTACAAATAATCCGACGTTCAAAAATACGGGATATAACAGCATACTATCAATGAAATCCTGGGGGTCCATATTTTGCTTCACCACAAAAAACTCAGGAGGACCTAACCCAAGGAAGGTTTTAACCCTCGAACTACTAGCCCTGTCTGTTGGGTCAACACCAACTCCCTGCCGCTGCGCTTGGGCGGCCACTAATCTTATTAACAACTATATAGCATCCCGTACATCCTGGGCCTCTACATCCGGCTGAGGAACTGGAGCTGGTGATTGAGACGGGGTGTGCGATGTCTCAGACAGCCCTTCACTTTGAATCTCCTCCTGGCCCTCGTGGCCTGTCAAGTAGGGCTAGTGGCCTCACCGGCCACCCTCTTGCCCTTCTGTGAGACTGTAGCTTTCTTACGGGGCATCGCTGAAATCAGAACAATTCATCAGAAGCGAACACTTAACACAGGGCTCTATCGCACAATCTAAGAGAGAAAGAATGACATCATTCTAAATGTCACGTAGCCTCGGTTATAAGTGTGGTGCACGCACGCTCGTAAATAAGACTCTACTAGACACGGTCAGACAACCCTAGATGGCCGCTCGATACCGACTTGTCCACGACCCAAACCGATGGCGTGACGGGAGTACGACCTCGCGACCAAACACCACTAAACACTTATCGGAATATCTTGAACATCAAAAGCCCACAAATAGCATATCTTGATCTCATATGAGAGAGACATCGAACTCTACATACACCCGCATATAAATACACGACATGCGGAAGAACAGTGCAATCCAGCTGGGCTACTACATATACTGTACAAAAAGAATAGAAGCCGACAAGGCTACATCATCTGACTACTACATACAACTGTCTACAGACCTCTATTGGAACAAAGCTGTAGAAAGGACGGGACAGGGCCCCATCATACCCATATGTATACACATCCAAAAAGGCATACCAAAACGGACAGTAGCTCCGGATCAAATAGAGAGTACTGACCACTGCTAGATCTAGAGGTCCTACTGAGCTGGACCACCTTTCTGTCTCCATGTACCTGCGGGCAAGAACGCAGCCCCCCGAGCAATGGGGAGTCAGTACAAAGAATGTACCGAGTATGTACGGCATAAGAACAATATATATACATAAGAATCGTGGATAAGATCTGAACTCATAACTGAAATGACTAACTGCATGTACTTGTATGAACTAGTATCTACCTAAACCTGTAAAAATCTGCATAACTGACAATGCCTCTGTGGGCATATAATATGCATACTCATACCTATCAATGATGGTCGTGCATCTATATGAGTGCGTATATAATGCCTGATATGCGTGCGTATATAACGCTTGATGTATGTGCATACATAATGCCTGTAAGCCTTTATGGCATCTCGTCATATCATATTGGCTCCTCTGTGGCCATAATCAATATCATCATCGTAGTAGTAATGCGTGCCTTCTAGTCACGGGTCAATGTACATAAATATATAATGAATGTGTGCATGAATAAACTATATGAACAGAACTAGCTACACAAGACTGGATCCATGAACAGAAGGATTACTCATAAATGGGGTAAATGAACATCAAAGACTGAAGTACTGCTAAAATGTTATATCCCGTATTTTGTACATTGGGACATTCCGAGCTAACTGTGATAAGTTAAGGACAAGACTATTCCGGGATACGAGGTAGAGACTTTTGACCCCCGAGTTTGTTTTAAGGCATAAGTTGCTTATGATTTTATTGGTATGGAATATTAAGGAAAATTTGGGGTTAAAAGTGAATTAAAGGAAGTTAATATTTCATGAACAAAAGGGCCAAGTGGCCGTGCAATGTGGTGTGGGCCATGGTCCACATGGATGAATAATATATGTAAATGGAAGATGACAAATGAACTATATTCATCATCTTTCACCTTAGAAACTTGGAGAACCTTGGAGAAAAAAATAGAAGACCATTCGGCCATAGCTAGCCAAACTTGAGGTCCAAAAATCTTGATCAAAAAAATATTTTCTCCTAGCAATTCAACCAATTGGAAGGTCCTTGTTAACGTGGAGTAGCTGTTGGAGTCAACAAACCATTCATTTTTACCATTTACAACCCTAGCCAAGTTGCGGAGTTAAGTGGAAAAGGTAAGGTTTAATCTTCTTTTCATATGTTATGGATGGTTTGTGTATGTTGTAGTATGTAGAAATGAATGAAATTCATGAAATCATGTATGTGGGGGTTGAGCCGTGAAGGTGTTGTATGGTGTAGGAGTGATGAACTAATTTTATTTAGTATTTTGGGTTGTTGTTGTTGTTGTGGATTCTATGATGATAATGAAAGTTTAATGATTCAAGTTGAAGTTGTAATTGTTGTGGGCTGTTTTAGAAGCCAACGTGATTTGAATGTAGTTTTTATATTTATGAGAATAATGTTGTTAACGTGTGGGTTGTTGGTGTAATTCATGAATTTGGAAGAAAGAAATGTGTTGTTGTTGTTTTCATTGAGTTGGGGAGGTTTTAGGTGGAGTAGTACATTGGTTGGGTTGTTTTGAATATTGTGCGGGTTGTTTGAAGTGTTCTTGAATCTTGTTTGAATGATCTCGGGTTAGGACTTGAACATGTGAGCGTTGATGTTGGCTTGAATGTATGTAGTTGAATTGAATGTAAATGGAATGTTGTCGAATTATGTAGAAAGAAGTTACTAACGTTAGAATGCGTTTTGAATTGATTGTTGATATTGTTAATATGGTTGTTAGTATTGTTGTTGATGATTTGGCCGAGTTGAATTCTCGGGGTTGTTGAATTTATAGGGAAAATGCTGCCCAAATTTCTGTAGATAAAGTGAGAGTTTGGGAATGAATTCCTAAGTACATATAGCTAATGTTTGGTATTTAATGACGTTATTATAGATCTTGGGGAGCCCGAGACTTAAGTTCGGATTAGCTTAGGAAGCGAACGAGGTATGTAAAGCCTAACCTTTCTTTCTTTTGGCATGTCTTAGTGTAAGTAGGCTATGATACGAGCCTCGGGGTAACTCTATTCTTAAGATCCGAGCATGTCTACGATTCTTATTCACTTCTTAATGTTGGCATTCTTAATGTAGTCGAACTATGGTCCTTATGTCTTTGGTATGATTGGATTTCAAATGTTGCATAAAGAGTTTTTGTTCTTAAAGGGTTCTATGTCGTATAAGGTTCCTAACTTTCATAGACGGGCTCGGATCGCTTCGATATGTTCGTAGAAGGTTCTGTAACGAACAATGGCTCTAACTTTCATAGGCGGGCTCAGATTGGTTTGATACTTGTCCGTGGTCCCCGAGACTTTCCTTTGTATAGTTCTAACGATTTTTTAAAGAACTTAATATGGCTATCACCCCGACCCCCGAGTGTTGGTTAGTCTACTTATCTATTGAGTCTGTAATGATGAGTTTTATGCATATGGTTACTCACGACTCTACTCGTGCATACTGTTATTACATCTTTCGCCGAGTCCCGGGCCGGTTATGTTGTCGTGCGCACTATGCTATATTCCGGAGTATGATGTGTTATGGTTCGCCGAGTCCCTCGCTAGAGGGCCGGGTGCCGTATATATATATATATATATATATATATATATATATATATATATATATATATTGGTGTTATGATGTGTTATGGTGTTATGATGTGTTGTGGAGTTATCTTGGGTTACGGAGATATGCAATCTTACGAAGTATGATGTGTTATATATATAAATGATGGGATGGCGACCATGTTCCTGAGCCCCATGCATGATTTGTGTTTCAAAATGCAAATATTTTGGTATTCTAGATATTGCACTTATTTACTGTACTTCTTGTTCCGATTATGAACCTGTTTTACTGTATTTCATGCTTTGCATACTCAGTACATATTTCGTACTGACCCCCTTTCTTCGGGGGCTGCGTTTCATGCCCGCAGGTACAGACGCCCACTTTGGTGATCCGCCAGCTTAGGACACCTACTCTGCTATCTTGGAGTGCTCCTTTGTTCCGGAGCCTATATTTTGGTACAGACTCCTCTGTTGCATATGTATATGTTTATTCAGGGGTACGGCGGGGCCCTGTCCCGTCATATGATTCTGTTGTTACTCTTAGAGGTCTGTAGACATATATGGGGGTTGTGAATATTACTGTTCAGTTGTGTTCGCATGATTTATGTTTTGGGCGGTCCCATTCGACGTGGCAGCCTTGTCAGCTTGCATTTGTATATATTTTGGGACATCGCGCTTTATGATAGCCTTGCTGGCTTCTGTGATATATATTTGTACATGCGACACTTTGGAGACGACGTCTGACCTTTGTATATGTATAAGCTATTTGTATGCCGATTACGGTTAATGGGTGTGTATGAGTGTCCGGCTCGGGCACTAGTCACGACTACGGGATTGGGTCGTGACAAAAGTGGTATCAGAGCGGTTCGTCCTCGGAGTGTCTACAGACCGTGTCTAGTAGAGTCTTGTTTATCGGTGTGTTGTGCACCACATCTATAAACAGGAAGCTACAGGACATTTAGGATGTTATCTTTCCTTCTTATCCTAGATCGTGCGATAGGCGTATTATCGGGATGACTCTCACTAACGAATTGTTATGTTTTCGGCGATGCCTCCAAAAAGCGACAGTGCCCCGGAAGGGCAAGTCGGCGGCGGTGGAGAGACTAGCCAAGCCCGAGAGAGTTACCGGGGCCGTGCTCGGCCGAGGTTGTGCTCCGTCGGCGAGCTGCGCCACCGCCACTACGAGAGGAGCGTAGGGCGGCGGCGGTGCGGATCGAGGGCGGCTCCACCGCCGGCTCCGGGGTTCCGGTGCCGAGCCTCCGGCTCCTCGGCCGGGGGCGAAGGATAGGGCTATGAGAGATGCGGTCCGATTCTTGCCAGTTGGTGGCGGGGCAGGCTCGCAGGCACGGATTAGGGGGTGATTATGCAGACAGACATGATATTTTGAGGGCTTGTGATTTCTTGACTTGTAATCCTCCAGAGTTCTACGGGTCAAAGCTCGCGGAGGATCCCCAAGAGTTCATTCGGCAGATGCAGCGTACGTTGCGGCTAATTAAGGCTTCGAGGCCCGGTTAATCGGCGGCTTCATATCGATTGCATGATGTGGCGCTGGTGGTACGAGTCCTAGGAGTTGTCTAGGGGCGAGGGTGCTCCTCCAGCAGTGTGGGACGAGTTTACAGAGGCCTTTCTTGGCCATTTTTGTTATGTCCCGTATCTTTACATTGGGACATTATAAAGCTAAGTGCGACAAGTTACAGACAAAGCGGTTTTAAGGTTCCGGTGGGGTTTTCGCCTCCCGATTTCGTTTCTATGCACAAGTTGCCTATGGATTTCGTTTGGTATAAGAAAATTATTAGAGAATAAGGATTAATTGACCAAGATTGGATGACTAAGTGAGATTAAGAACTAAATTACATCATTAGTGAGCTTAAGTGGCCGTGTGGGCCCCACCTTTGAATTGGCCAACTATTATTGGCTAAAAACTTGGGTGGGACACATGTCCACCTTGTGGACTGCATATAAAAGGAGAAATTGCTGATTCAATTCAGCTAAACTCTCATTTCAACATTTACAAGTTGTAGAAATTTAAGAATATAGAGAGAGAAGCTCTCGAAGCCTTAGAAAAGAGAGAGCCACGGCTTCCATGGGCTGTTCCTCCACCCCAAAACGGCCAGCTCTTCCATTTCCTTCTCACCATTAAACCCCTAAAGTGTTCTACACATTCACTATTATGTTTCAAGGAAGAAGAAACCATAAGCATGCCATTCATTCTCCTAAAAGCTCACGGCCAGATTTGAGTTCTCAAGTTGATCAAAATTTAGTTTCTCAAGCAATTAACCCCTTTGAAGGTGTACAATAACGTGTAGCATTTATTGGAATAGCAAGAACAAGTGTTGAAATTCAAGAAGTGAATTTGAAGGGCTAGCCGATTGAAGGATTAAGTGACAAGGTAAGAGTTGATAATCTTTCATATGTTTTGTGATGAATTGGAATATATATGGTGTTACATGTTAGTATTGGACTGTTTTTCTTGAAGTTGAAGGGGGCCGTGTGTTTTAGACTTAGATGGAATCATGCTTAATCTTCTTGTACATGTATTGGGAATGAATTGAATGTGTTGTAGTATGGATAAATGGATGAAAATCATGAAGATGTTGTAGTTGTGTTGAAGCCGTGTAGGGGCTGTTTTAGGGGAGTTTATGGACTGTTTTGTGCTAAGTTTTGATTGTTGTTGTTATGGACATTGTGTTATATTTTATGCATGTTGAAAATGTGAATTGAGGTGTTGAAGAAATGAATTATGTTGAAGGGTATAGGCAGTCCAAAACCGTGGACTGTTTTGGTACTAGAGGTAAATTTGTGTGTGTTGAATGTTGATTCTTGTTGCAAACGTTTAGTGAAAGTAAAGTGCAATGATTCAAGCTAAAACTGAAATGAATTGTGGGCTGTTGTAAGAATGAAGATGATGCTAAAACAGTTCCAAGAACCATGAAAGTGATGTCATTAAACGTGTTGTTGTTCTTGCAAGTTAAAACTGGAAAATTGCTAAGCGAGAATGAAAACGTTATGTGTGTTGTTTAGCCGTGTGTATGGAATAGTTTTGAAGGATGTATGGACTGCCCAAGTTCCCTAAGTCATGTTAAACAAGTGTGGAATGATATAAGAAAGAATGATTAGCAATGTTAGCTTGTAGCACTAGTTGGTTTGAATGTGAACGAAACGTCGTCTAAATGTTTGAAAGGGATTGTGAGCGTCGAATGCGTATTAAAATCCTTTGTAGACTAATTGTGGCTCTTGATATCTTGATATAGGATAAGTGTTGTTGGGCAGCAAGTACAAGTTATTATACGACTAAACGCTAACGGTACGCAAAGCCTATTCTTTCCTTCTTTTTGGCATGTCCTAGAGGTAAGTAAGATATAATCCGAGCCTCGGGGTGATTCCACTCTCTAACTCCTAGTATGACATGTGATTGTTATTCATCCTTAATGTTGAAAATGTTGGAATAGTCGAGTTATGGTCTCGCTATCTATTACATGATTGACTTGTATGTAATGTATAGGGGTTCTCTTTCTTAAAAGGAATTGCATAGGTATGTTTGATTTTTATAAAATGTAACATGCTAGGGTGATACATGTATATGAATCTTGAAACGTTCCTTAATGTAGTTATGATGGTAATTGGAAAGAATTTAATGTGATTAGTGTCACGATGTCGAGAAGCTGATTTAGTTTACTATTCATTGAGTCTCAAAGATGTTTTACTTTTATGTTGTTGCTTATTATTACGCTCGTGCTTACCTCTATATCCTTCATTTGAGTCCGGGCCAGGTACGTTCTCGTGCGCACAACTATTATACTATTCACCGAGTCCCTCACTAGAAGGCGGGACACGTATATATATATATATATGATGATGATGGTGATATGATGATATGATGATTTGGAGATGGAGGCCGAGGAGGGCATATATTCCTTATTACCGAGTCCCTTACTAAAGGGCCGGGACACGAATATGTTTATGTTTATGATGTTATGATTATAAATACCGAGTCCCTTACTAAAGGGCCGGGACACGTATATGTTTATGTTTATGATGTTATGACTACAATTACCGAGTCCCTCACTAGAGGGCCGGGACACGTTATATATGTTATATACAGAATGATTATACAGTTTTGATTATAAAACACCATATTGACATTGATATGAGAACGATACAGATGAAATGTGTTCCAAGGCAAGTTTTATGAAACTCTGGTTGTTGCATTGAATCCTGTTCACTTTGTCATAGATATGATTCTATTTACTTTGTTTCATGCTTTATATACTCAGTACATATTCCGTACTGACCCCCCTTTCTTCGGGGGGGGGGGGGGCTGCGTTTCATGCCCGCAGGTGCAGACGCTCGTTTCGGAGATCCGCCAGTCTAGGATATCTACCCAGCTATTTCAGAGTGCTCCTTTGTTCCGGAGTATAGTTTCGTGGTATAACCTTTTGATATGTACATATGTTATCGTTCAGGGTACGACGGGGCCCTGTCCCGTCATATGACATCGTTGTCACTCTTAGAGGTCTGTGGTCACATGTGTGGGTCTGTGTGTAGTTATTGTTTTGTTGTGCGGACATGTCTTGTGTTTGGGGCGTACTCATTTATAGTGGCAGCCTTGCCGGCTTGCGTAGACATACATATGTTCATTATGGCAGTTGTGCATGATGGTAGCCTTCTCGGCTTGTATTTTGTTGGGACGTTCCCTATTTATATATATATATGACAGCCTTGCCGGCTTTTGTGCGACATTAACTGTTAAAGGTTGCAGCTCTTCAGGAGATAGGTAGCTTCGACTTGCATATGTTTTGCCCTTATACTTATATCAGCTCGTTCATGCTAGTAGTGTATGACTGTAGGTATCAGGTGTATACGAGTGTCCAGCTCGGGCACTAGTCACGGCCTACGTGGTTGGGTCGTGACAAAAGTGGTATCAGAGCAGTTCGTCCTCGGAGTGTCTACAGACCGTGTCTAGTAGAATCTTGTTTATCGGTGTGTTGTGCACCACATCTATAAACAGGAAGCTACAGGGCATTTAGGATGTTACCTTTCTTTCATATCCAAGATCGTGCGATAGAGCCCAGCATAGGAAATGAAATTCCTTATACTAACATTTGATTTCGGTGAAGAACGACATCAGCAGATGAAAGCGACCGATGACATTGAAAGCTACGTAGCACGCAGGTAAGAAATGGTGCGAAGCAGGTATGTCAGGTAAGGCAAGAATAATGGAATACGATCAATATATAAAGTTGAAGGATGAAAGAGAAGTTAGATACGAAGATATAATAGGATAGGTCGTTAAAGGGTCAAGTATGTCCTGAGATGCGATATGACAAGTAAGTCCTGACACCTTTGTAACTTTTATTTGGAATTGGGAGCCCTCTGTGGCTGTGATATGATATAATATGTGCGTATATATGTTGGCCTATGAGGCATTGTTGGTATTTCCTGCGTGCAGGATCTGGGATAGTAAGAATTATGGGAGACGCCCAAATTTTCCCAGTAGGAAAAAAGGAAAGAATGAGACATAAGTTCATAGTGGGTCATGGAAGGATGACACCAATACGGTAAGTCTATCATAATGGACAAATATATATATATATACCCTCACCTTGTGCATAAGAGGCATCGTTCTTATTTAGAATGCTGGTTTTGAAAAAGCAAGTACGAGCAGCAGAATATGGAACTCATTAACATGGACCAGGATACCTTCCAGCCTCACTTTTGCCTAAAACAAAAGAGCTTAGGATGAAGGGCAACACCTTCTAGTATTAAGATCTGCTATTGGAAGAGTATAACGCCTACAACGAACAGTTTGTGAATTAAACGATTCGCTCACGGCTCAAAAATCGACTTGGAATTAAAACTATGTGAATCAAACCGAGAAGTTCTGTGGTGCTTGTCGGATTCTAGTGTTCTTCTAGTGATGGTTGGAAAATGCTTCTTGGAGACATCTTATTTGAGTTAACTAATTGGAGATGAAATTCGTGTAAGGAGAACTCAACTTATGATGGCTACGAATCATGCGTTCTACGTGGTGTGTTAGGACGACTCGGAGGAGCTTGCGACCCTAAGGGATAATTTACTACGAGGATACTGTGAAAGGAAGTAATGTATGATTGAGATAGAAGTATAAAGAAAGGAGCATTATGACAAGTTAGGAAAATAGTGGTAAGACAGCTGGTGAGATACTAAAGGTAAAGTCTATCGGAAAGGGTGAAAGGTCAAGTACGCCTAGTCCGCATGATGTAATTAAAAACGTAGTAAGAGTCGCGAATAAGATTACAAGGAGTTATGTTATTAGATGGATTATGAATAGGATGTAATGTGAATATCATGGGGATTGCTATAAAACGAGTAAAGCCTAACAAAGGAAAGGATGTGATATGACTATATGAAACAGAAAGGCGGATGTAGAATCAATAAAGAAATACTTACCAAGTTACGTAGGAAAGGTTCGAGTCAAAGTTAAGGTGGTAACGGAAGCGGAACCGAGTACAAGAAGAGGAGGACTTAAAAGAAAGAGGGAGATACGAAGAAAGCAAGTAGCATTACATTATATCGATACGTTATGACATGTATAGCTTGGAAAATGAGTGATACAAGTAATAGGACTGTGAAAGACTAATCGGAAGGAAGATGAGCGACGAGACAAGAATGAAAGAGCATGAGGCATAAAGAAGTACTACGTGAAGTGACCTCATCATGGAAACACTGAAATCCTTAAAGGACAAGGATCGTGGATTCACAAAATAACGGATGTATCGTAAGTTTATTAGAAGAAACAGACGATATCCATCTGGGTAAAGGTAGTGTTATGAGAAAGCTTGAGATACTTATCATTAGAATATAAGTGCTACTGAATGGAGAATTTGAAACGACGATAAGCAATACCCAAGTCTTGATCGGGATGAAGGGAATGTGGCTTCGGGCAAATTGCTATCTTAATTACATTACTCGAGTACCAACCATCAAGTGAGATTTGTACTATATATCGAGTGTTCTTATCGCCCCGTGATTGTGTTAGGTCTCATGTAATCTAAGTTATAAGCGACATAAAGAAGGAAATGGCTATGGTGCAGTATACCAAATATATTGGACAGAGAATCGTAGGAATTTCAAAAATTGGAAAGAAAAGAACAGAGCGGAATATAAATAGATAATGATATAATTACGACCCTAAAAGGGGGGAAGCGAGAGAAAATAAAGCAAGTACCGATGGAAACAATTGACGTTATAATGTACCCCATATGGATACTCAAACCTCAAATGAAATCTCATGCTGAAATGAGTAAAAAAAAAATAAAAAAAAAAATCCAAGAGCCAGCAATAGACGGACAGTAGTCAAGATAGTCTTTGAGGTAGTGCCGAGAATTATCGGTAAGGACCTAGCATGATGTGACATCAGAAGATGGGTACTTATAAAAAGGAGAAGAATACGACCAGAAAAGGGTATGATTAGGATTGGGTTGTGTTTTGTACGGATTGTGCGAGAATACTTATGCAATCTACGACTATTGGTATACTACAGATGCAACCAAGTAATAACTTGACGAGAAGGGTAAGAACTCGGTAACAACAATGCGATCGCACCAGTTGAGTACATCAAGGAAAGGTGTAATAAGGTTTGAAGAAAAACTACAGAGGTGAAACTAGTGCGAGAATGGAAGCCATAGTTAAGCCTTGACATCAGCGCAAAGGATAAGAGGAGCATGTAGGGTCCGTATAAAGACTAACGCGGCAACGCTAAAGTATTTTCTGGGATTAGGCATCCACACATACTTGCGTAAAGGTTACAATAAGATATGTAATAGAAGGGCTATGAGCAAATTTGAGTAAAGAAGCAATGGAAGAGTTAGAGTCAAAAAATATATAGAGAAACGACACGAAGGATGTGTCTAAGGTGTAACCAGCTAGAGTAAAGGAAATTATGAAATGGTTCAACCGAAACGATCGGAACAAGCAGGTTACTAATTACGAGGTGACATAAGATTATGGTATAAGGAGATCCTAGCGTTATGTGATAGCCAACCCTAAAGATTGAGATCAAGAAGTAAAGGCAAGTGATGGTGCGAGGAAATTAATGGGAAGTCAAAAGGTGACACATGATATTGAAAATTTCGAGTACGGACTATAAAAACGAGTAAAGAAAGGGTACAAGAGCACAAAATGTTTCTCTGCGAGAAGTTTCATTCTACTCGTAGGACTGTGAAAGGTCTCTGACCTACCGAAGCTTTGCGGTACTCGGGAATAGTAGAGTATAATAAACCGATGGGAGACATCTGTGCATTACGGGATTTTGATTAAGGATAGGGGGTGAAGTGAAATGAACGATACGTTATTTTAAGGAAATATCAATCGAAAGGAAAGAGTTGGATCGTAACTATATGCACCATGAGTACAGGCCCGAATCAATCTACGATGGTACAACTGAGCAACATTTAGATCGAAAGACAATAACACTCCAGCAGAACAGCTCGAAATAGAGCTGATAATCAACTACGGAATAACTGGAAGAGTAAAGACAAAGGCATATAACTAATACCTCGGGAAGCAATAGAAAAAGAAGATGTTATGGGAACAGCTACGTAAGGACCTGGAGTGCGATTATAAAGGATTAAAACGAGTAGACAATCAGGAGAGGTATGTGAAGGACATAGTTAACTAAGAGGATACTTGAGAAGGTATTGGAAGTCCAGAATTAGATCAACATTCGAGGACGAATGTCCTAAAGGGGGGAAGAATGTTATGTCCCGTATCTTTACATTGGGACATTATAAAGCTAAGTGCGACAAGTTACAGACAAAGCGGTTTTAAGGTTCCCGGTAAGGGTTTTCGCCTCCCGATTTCGTTTCTATGCACAAGTTGCCTATGGATTTCGTTTGGTATAAGAAAATTATTAGAGAATAAGGATTAATTGACCAAGATTGGATGACTAAGTGAGATTAAGAACTAAATTACATCATTAGTGAGCTTAAGTGGCCGTGTGGGCCCCACCTTTGAATTGGCCAACTATTATTGGCTAAAAACTTGGGTGGGACACATGTCCACCTTGTGGACTGCATATAAAAGGAGAAATTGCTGATTCAATTCAGCTAAACTCTCATTTCAACATTTACAAGTTGTAGAAAGTTAAGAATATAGAGAGAGAAGCTCTCAAGCCTTAGAAAGAGAGAGCCACGGCTTCCATGGCTGTTCCTCCACCCCAAAACGGCCAGCTCTTCCATTTCCTTCTCACCATTAAACCCCTAAAGTGTTCTACACATTCACTATTATGTTTCAAGGGAAGAAGAAACCATAAGCATGCCATTCATGCTCCTAAAAGCTCACGGCCAGATTTGAGTTCTCCAAGTTGATCAAAATTCAGTTTCTCAAGCAATTAACCCCTTTGAAGGTGTACAATAACGTGTAGCATTTATTGGAATAGCAAGAACAAGTGTTGAAATTCAAGAAGTGAATTTGAAGGGCTAGCCGATTGAAGGATTAAGTGACAAGGTAAGAGTTGATAATCTTTCATATGTTTTGTGATGAATTGGAATATATATGGTGTTGCATGTTAGTATTGGACTGTTTTTCTTGAAGTTGAAGGGGGCCGTGTGTTTTAGACTTAGATGGAATCATGCTTAATCTTCTTGTACATGTATTGGGAATGAATTGAATGTGTTGTAGTATGGATAAATGGATGAAAATCATGAAGATGTTGTAGTTGTGTTGAAGCCGTGTAGGGGGCTGTTTTAGGGGAGTTTATGGACTGTTTTGTGCTAAGTTTTGATTGTTGTTGTTATGGACATTGTGTTATATTTTATGCATGTTGAAAATGTGAATTGAGGTGTTGAAGAAATGAATTATGTTGAAGGGTATAGGCAGTCCAAAACCGTGGACTGTTTTGGTACTAGAGGTAAATTTGTGTGTGTTGAATGTTGATTCTTGTTGCAAACGTTTAGTGAAAGTAAAGTGCAATGATTCAAGCTAAAACTGAAATGAATTGTGGGCTGTTGTAAGAATGAAGATGATGCTAAAACAGTTCCAAGAACCATGAAAGTGATGTCATTAAACGTGTTGTTGTTCTTGCAAGTTAAAAGCTGGAAAATTGCTAAGCGAGAATGAAAACGTTATGTGTGTTGTTTAGCCGTGTGTATGGAACAGTTTTGAAGGATGTATGGACTGCCCAAGTTCCCTAAGTCATGTTAAACAAGTGTGGAATGATATAAGAAAGAATGATTAGCAATGTTAGCTTGTAGCACTAGTTGGTTTGAATGCGAACGAAACGTCGTCTAAATGTTTGAAAGGGATTGTGAGCGTCAGAATGCGTATTAAAATCCTTTGTAGACTAATTGTGGCTCTTGATATCTTGATATAGGATAAGTGTTGTTGGGCAGCAAGTACAAGTTATTATACGACTAAACGCTAAAGGTACGCAAAGCCTATTCTTTCCTTCTTTTTGGCATGTCCTAGAGGTAAGTAAGATATAATCCGAGCCTCGGGGTGATTCCACTCTCTAACTCCTAGTATGACATGTGATTGTTATTCATCCTTAATGTTGAAAATGTTGGAATAGTCGAGTTATGGTCTCGCTATCTATTACATGATTGACTTGTATGTAATGTATAGGGGTTCTCTTTCTTAAAAGGAATTGCATAGGTATGTTTGATTTTTATAAAATGTAACATGCTAGGGTGATACATGTATATGAATCTTGAAACGTTCCTTAATGTAGTTATGATGGTAATTGGAAAGAATTTAATGTGATTAGTGTCCCGATGTCGAGAACCGATTTAGTTTACTATTCATTGAGTCTCAAAGATGTTTTACTTTTATGTGGTTGCTTATTATTACGCTCGTGCTTACCGCTATATCCTTCACCGAGTCCGGGCCGGGGGTACGTTCTCGTGCGCACAACTATTATACTATTCACCGAGTCCCTCACTAGAGGGCCGGGACACGTTATATATATATATATATATATATGATGATGATGGTGATATGATGATATGATGATTTGGAGATGGAGGCCAGGAGGGCATATATTCCTTATTACCGAGTCCCTTACTAAAGGGCCGGGACACGAATATGTTTATGTTTATGATGTTATGATTATAAATACCGAGTCCCTTACTAAAGGGACGGGACACGTATATGTTTATGTTTATGATGTTATGACTACAATTACCGAGTCCCTCACTAGAGGGTTGGGACACGTTATATATGTTATATACAGAATGATTATACAGTTTTGATTATAAAACACCATATTGACATTGATATGAGAACGATACAGATGAAATGTGTTCCAAGGCAAGTTTTATGAAACTCTGGTTGTTGCATTGAATCCTGTTCACTTTGTCATAGATATGATTCTATTTACTTTGTTTCATGCTTTATATACTCAGTACATATTCCGTACTGACCCCCCTTTCTTCGGGGGGGGGCTGCGTTTCATGCCCCGCGGTGCGTACGCTCGTTTCGGAGATCCGGTCTAGGATATCTACCCGGCTATTTCGAGTGCTCCTTTGTTCGGAGTATAGTTTCGTGGTATAACCTTTTGATATGTACATATGTTATCGTTCAGGGTACGACGGGGCCCTGTCCCGTCATATGACATCGTTGTCACTCTTAGAGGTCTGTGGTCACATGTGTGGGTCTGTGTGTAGTTATTGTTTTGTTGTGCGGACATGTCTTGTGTTTGGGGCGTACTCATTTATAGTGGCAGCCTTGCCGGCTTGCGTAGACATACATATGTTCATTATGGCAGTTGTGCATGATGGTAGCCTTCTCGGCTTGTATTTTGTTGGGACGTTCCCTATTTATATATATATGACAGCCTTGCCGGCTTTTGTGCGACATTAACTGTTAAAGGTTGCAGCTCTTCAGGAGATAGGTAGCTTCGACTTGCATATGTTTTGCCCTTATACTTATATCAGCTCGTTCATGCTAGTAGTGTATGACTGTAGGTATCAGGTGTATACGAGTGTCCAGCTCGGGCACTAGTCACGGCCTACGTGGTTGGGTCGTGACAATTTTCTACCTCCGAAGATGCGGCGAGCCAAAGTTGATAGATTCCTACGTCTGAGGCAGAATGGCAGGAGCATTCGAGAGTATAGTCTAGAGTTTGACTCATTGCTAGATATGCACCTACTATTGTAGCTGATATGACTGATAGGAAGCATCGATATGTGGTGGGATTGGATC
>NW_026716905.1:0-16167 GCF_029784015.1 Lycium ferocissimum | reverse complement strand
AATAATAAAAACACCGTGTTCGAGAAAAAGGAAAAGCTAGGCATGCACGGCCTCATGCCCCGAGTGGCACTCACATGTACGGAGTTACTCCTTTATCCTGTATGATCTGCCTATGTTTCCATATAGTTATTACTCTGCATGAATTTACCGTTTTACACGTGATATGCTCTATAACTCTTACTATGTTGATACTGTTCACGTCTTGCATACTCAGTACATTACTCGTACTGACCCCTCCTCTTCGGGGGCTGCGTTCATGCCACGCAGGTACACCCAGACGGATCGAAGTTAATATAGAAGATGTTCCAGCAAAGTTGGCAAGCTCCATTTGGCCTGGAGTGTAGCCGCGTCGGAAATACACGTGCCGAGTCCCGATTACGGTTAGAGACTTTGCGGACAGAGTCGTGGGTTTCGAAGTCGGTTGTACTACGATACAAGTTACAATACGGTTACATATTTTATTTGATTCTAAAGCAACAAAGGAAGATTTCAGTAGCCTTGTCATGTATACTTAACGTAGAGATTTTAAAAAAAAATTTAGTACGTAGAAAGAGTCAGTGGGTTCGCTCGGCTCCGGTTACGGGGTTGGGTGCCCATCACACCCTGATCAAGATTGGGGTGTGACACGCAACTTCATGCATTTCATTCATTTTCTACACATTACGACATACTCAAAACGTCCATAACAATATCAATCAAACACTAAATAAGATTTGGTCCACATGCCTTCACCAACATCATGCACACGGCTACACTACATACTCCATAACTTTATGAACTTCATTCATTTTTGCATATCACAACATGCATAAACACCAATAAAACATGTAAAGAAGATCAAGACTCACCTTCTTCCCTTGATTTCCCCCACTCGGCTAGGTTGCTCTTTTGCAAAACAAATGGTTTTCTTCTTCCAACAACTACTCCACATCGACGAGGGCCTTCCAATTAGTAGAGAAACAAGGAGAAAATATTTTTCCAAGACCAAGATCAAGGTACGGTTTTCGGTGGAAATACCCCTTGACGTATCTTTCCCTTTTTTCTTCTTCATGTTTCTTGAATTTTCTAGTTGAACAAATGATGAAAGGTGCCTTCTTTGATCATCCCTCCATATATATATACTAGTATGGCACATGACCATGCATAGCCAGCACATACGGCCGTCCATGTGCTCTTCTTTTCTTTTTTTTTTTTGCTTTCTTTTCCCTCCAAATTTCTTCAAATTTCTAGAGTTTTCCAAATGACAAAAGATGAGTTCTTGCCATGTCATCTTTGTCCACAATATATTTTTGGCCACCAAACATAAGATGAACACATGTTTTATTGCATGGCTTGCAACAAGTGGTCAAGGCACAAGTGGGACCCACGACCACATTGGCTTTTTCCAAAAATTCATGAACTAATAGAAATTTTTAAATTTCACATTTGCCCTCAATATTCCGTGCCAATACTTATACGCGACTTGTGCGTTAAAACGAATTCAAAGATTACAAATCTCAACCTCGCCTTCCAAAATTATCTCGCCCTCGACTTTTCACGACTAGCTCGGAATGTCCCAACGTACGAAAATGCGGGATATAACATCCTTCCCCCCTTTAGAACATTCGTCCTCGAATGTTCAACTAGCCTTACAGGGTCGCATAAGCACCTCGGGGGAGCTCCCTTTTCATAGCTACCGCCTACGGCTCATTCATCGATCCCTTAGTTCAACCATAGTCGTGTCCCATCTGTCTTCAACATTATTTCTATAATTGACCTAAATCCTTGTTACATTTTTCCCTAATGTCCTCAAAATATCACGACTGCATCGTCCTTGCTGACTTTTCACTCTTCTTATTTATAGCCTAAGCACCCCTATCCAGCATGTCACAGCGTCAATTGTTTCTGTTTCGCCTTTGCCTTTCTGTCACCCACTTCCCCCCTTTAGGGGTGTTCCTATACCATCATCCATTCATGCCTATCTCTTTCCCGCACGCGAGAAATCTTATGCTACCTCTGTGTCGTTCGGAACACACTACTCTTACATAGTCCTTTTCTCATTTTCAAAACGTATTCTGTTCGTTCACGTTTTACCCGTATCATCCCAATCATTTTCTAGCGTTCATTATGCCTTGTTCCTCATCTTTCCATAACTCGGCCCTTCACTGTCCCGTCACTTATGGCACTTATGCCCTCCGTTACACACATTTTAACCTATCACTATGCCGTTGCCCCGCGTCCTTTTATTTCCTCTCTTTCCGTTAACTTCTTCCCTTCGCCGACCTGACTCGGCCCGTTCTACGCGTCCTCTTAAGGTTTCTGGTCGCTCCACATACTCTAATCTCTCTTAGACTACTCTAATTTCTTACTCGCTCCTTACATGTGAATTTGTAGGATTTTCAGAAAACTTCCCAGGGGGGTCACCCATCCTGAAATTTCTCTCGCTTCAAAGACGCTTAACCTTGAGGCTTTAATGAAATTGGGTGCGTTAATACCGGTATAATCGCGTCCGCCTCACCGCACAACCTTCATTACATATCCTAGAGTACGTCGGAGCCTTACCAGATTTCAAAACGTCCCCACAACACGTTTTACCAGCTATCTGATCGATACATTCCTATTCGTCACAATTCTTTTCCCTCATACGCTTATCTTTAGTCAGATCACTTTATCCAAACCTACCAGTCCTTTCTAAATCGTCGCCTAGTAGCACAAGTCCTTCCAAATTTCTTTACTACCATATTTCTGCCGCCGTCTTATTGACTATTTTCACTACTCATTCCACGGACTAACTTATTCTAGAGGGGGCAGCCGTGCTTTACGCCCCTCGATCAACTTTCATCGCTACTATTATCCCGACTTTTCAAAATATTTTCCAACACAATATCCCGTTCTCGTATTATTTCTAGAAAAAAATTTCGGCAGAGTTTCCTCGTATTTCTTACTATTCCAAAACACCGGTGACGCTAGAAATACCAACATGCTCACGGGGCCATCATCATATATACATATCACGTCATATTGTATCGTACCATAGCCACACAGGGCTCTCAATATTCACAAAGGTCCGAAGATATTAAATTTACCTCATATGCTCAGCACGACACACATATCACATTTTCTGGCTTACCTTCCTTTTCAGTTTTCAACTTTGCCTCTCAATCATATGTCAACACCTTACTTGACATATACCTTTCGTATCTTTACTTACCTGCGTGCTTTGTAACCTTCCATCCCGCTGATCGCTTCCGCCTGTCAATGTCATTCCTCTGCCGGAATCAAAGAATAGTACAAAGGATCTCATTTCCTATAACTTGGCTCTACAGCACGATCTAAGATACCAAAGAAGAGTAACCATCCTAGATGCCCCGTAGCCTCCTGTTTATAAGTGTGGCGCGCTTCACACCATAAACAAGACTCTACCGGACACGACTTTGCAGACAACCCTTGGACCGACCTGCTCTGATACCACTTTGTCACACCCCGACTTTACTTGGGTGTGATGGGCACCGACCCTTACTTAGGGCCGAGCGAACCTACGATCGTCATAGTACTTGTAGTCATAATGGGCCCTTAACCAGATCATGAATGCATAATGAAAAATTTTCAAAAAAAAAAAAAAAAAAAAACGAACATACTTTATATCTCTTCAAACCAAACAAAACTTGCGACCGTACAAAATCTGTAATATCATGTATAGCAATACGATGGCTTATAGAGCCGCTCACAACGGACATCTTATAGACATGACTGCGTTCGCAAAGTCTCTAACATAATCGTGATACCATAACACACGTATACACCGACTCGGCGGCACTCCGAGAAAATAGAGCTCGCCAATCCATTTGGAACACCTTCTGCTAATGTCTTCAGCTCACCTGGGTGTACCTGCGCGGCATGAACGCAGCCCCAAAGAAGAGGGGTCGTACGGAATATGTACTGAGTATGTAAGGTACAGAAAACAGCACAATGAGCAGCATAAAGCATGAATATAGGCATCATGGGATCATAGAACGGATAATGAGGTAAGAGGGTAACCTGTACATGTAAATGCCTTTTTGGCCGGATACCACGCAAGCCTATTTTTTTTTTTAAAAAAAAAAAAAAACCTCTTTTCATAGGAATAGAAAGTAGAACTTATATCGTATCATGTCATATCATGTCATATCATATCATATCATATCATATCGTATCATAGCGTATCATATCATATCATAGCGTACCATATCATGTCATAGCGTATCATGTCATAGCATAGCGTATCATGTCATATCATAGCGTATCATGTCATAGCATAGCGTATCATGTCATAGCATAGCGTATCATGTCATAGCGCCGAACGACGTCGGCTCGCCCACATAGCGCCGAAATACTCGCGTCGCCCATAAATCCAGCGTCCGGATGATAAGCCACCGACCCGTGTGGCAATGAAACATGTTTCCTTCCCATTCCCCACTTATACATGTATCCCATCCCCCCAGCCCATGTGCATATGCATATCCTTGACGTATTTGTCATAGACATTTTCTCATATCTGGCATCATCCTTGTCATCATAGAATCATGTTCATCGTTTTAGTCATAAAAACTTTCAAAATCATCAAACTTGGTTTTTGGAGAAAAATGAATATATTGGAAAACATTTGCAAACTTTTAAAAAGAAAATCATGCCTTAGAACCATTACTCCTAACGTTTGAAAATGAGAACGTTATGGAAGCCTTTAACACGTCTCACGTAATTACATTCGTGGTAGAAACGTATCGTCGACATATTCGTCATAGGCATTTCTTCATGTTTGACGTCATTGTTACCATTATAAACCATATTCATCGTTTCAGGCATAAAGGCTTTCAACCTCTTAAAATTTGGTCTTTGCAACATATGGACATCCTGGAGAACATTTACGAATTTCTGGAAGGAATACTTGCCTTAGAATCCTAGGCTTAATAAAGTTACCTAGCAAGGTTTTGGGACATTCCGGTGCCGTCGGTGAAAGTTGCATATATTCAAGCTACCTTTCCAATGAAACATAGAAAGTCTAATTCAATTCTATTGAATGAATAGTGGTCAAATTCAAACTTAGGTTTCTAGAGATAGAGTAGTCCCCGAGGCTCGTATCCAACCCTATTATGTCTAGGACATGCCAAAGAAGGAAGGGTAAAGCCTTACATACCTTTTCCGCCTTTTTCGCTACTCCAAACTCGAGCTCTAAATCCACCAGAATCTACAATTTGGTCACATTTACCAAGCAGTAATTAGCATTTTAGAAGTTGAGTTTTGAAGTAACACTTATCTACCGAAATTTCGGCAGCACTTCCCCTATAAATCCATCAACCCCGAGAATTTAACTCGGCCAATTATTCAACAACAACCAAACCAACAACCATCCAAACAAGATTTAAGTATATTCCAAGCAATTCGCACAATATTTCAAAACAGCCCGTGCAATACACGATGCACCCGAAACCATCCAATTTCAAGAAAACTTTGACGACACATTTCTTTCTTTCAAATTCATCAACTATATCAACAATCCCATACATTACAACATTATCTTTGCAATTATGAGAAAACATATTAAAATCATATTGACTTTCAAAACAGCCCGCAACAATTGCAACACCAACATAAGTCATTAAACCTTCATTTCACATTGTAGAATTCACAATACGACAACCAAATTATATCAAATAAAATTGGTCCATCTCTTCCACACAAACAGCCACCACTCGGTCAGCCCCTCAACACACACAACTTCATGCATTTCATTCATTTTCTACACATTACGACATACTCAAAACGTCCATAACAATATCAATCAAACACTAAATAAGATTTGGTCCACATGCCTTCACCAACATCATGCACACGGCTACACTACATACTCCATAACTTTATGAACTTTATTCATTTTTTCATATCACAACATGCATAAACACCAATAAAACATGTAAAGAAGATCAAGACTCACCTTCTTCCCTTGATTTCTCCCACTCGGCTAGGTTGCTCTTTTGCAAAACAAATGGTTTTCTTCTTCCAAAAACTACTCCACGTCGACGAGGGCCTTCCAATTAGTAGATAAACAAGGAGAAAATATTTTTCCAAGACCAAGATCAAGGGGCTGGTTTCAGCCAGCCCTTGGCCGTATGCTTTCCCTTTTTTTCTTCTTCATGTTTCTTGAATTTTCTAGTTGAACAAATGATGAAAGGTGCCTTCTTTGATCATCCCTCCATATATATATACTAGTATGGCACATGACCATGCACATGGCCGGCCATGTGCTCTTTTTTTTTTTTTTTTTTTTTTTCTTTTCCTTCCAAATTTCTTCAAATTTCTAGAGTTTTCCAAATGACAAAAGATGAGTTCTTGCCTTGTCATCTTTGTCCACAATATATTTTTGGCCACCAAACATAAGATGAACACATGTTTTATTGCATGGCTTGCAACAAGTGGTCAAGGCACAAGTGGGACCCACGACCACATTGGCTTTTTCCAAAAATTCATGAACTAATAGAAATTTTTAAATTTCACATTTGCCCTCAATATTCCGTGCCAATACTTATATGCGACTTGTGCGTTAAAACGAATTCAAAGATTACAAATCTCAACCTCGCCTTCCAAAATTATCTCGCCCTCGACTTTTCACGACTAGCTCGGAATGTCCCAACGTACGAAAATGCGGGATATAACAGCTAGCATGATAACTGTTATTATAAGAAAACTCAATGAGGGGTAAGTGATCATTCCAATTACCTTTGAAATCTATGACACATGCTCTCAACATGTCCTCAAGAGTCTGAATAGTACGCTCTGCCCGGCCATCTGTCTGCGGATGAAAAGTTGTGCTGAGGTTCACCTTGGTGCCCAATCCTTTCTGAAAGGATTTCTAGAAGTTCGCTGTGAACTGAGCACTGCGATTTGAAATAATAGACACTGGGGTCCCATGCAATCTGAAAATTTCGTTGACATACAGCTTGGCTGTCACGACCCAACTAGGGCCGTGACGAGTGCCCGATACTTGTACCGGTACAAGTATCGGGCACTTGTCACGACCCAAGTCAGAATAATAACCCAAAAGTTTCCTTTAGATTCTACTTCACAATATGTCAAATAGAACAATAAAGAAAATCCGGGAACAAAGGGGCCCACCTCGGGCCAATTGAGGCGGCGTATCAAATTTACGTGTATTATAATTCATGGCGTCCCTTATGAGATTCTTAGAGTAATCGGGTTCTGTTTGTATAGGTTCTAGATGTCTAGGAAATTTCTCCAACAATTTGCGCAATTCGAATTCAATTTCATTGAATGAATAGTGATTAATTTGAATCTTGGATTTCGAGAAAAGGAACGGTCCCCGAGGCTCGTATCCACCTTAGTACGTCTAAGACATGCCATAGAAAGAAGGGTGAAGCCTTACATACCTCTTTCCACTCCTTTTCTGCTTCAAATTTACGTTGCAATCTCGTCAAAATCTGCGAATTGGTCATGTTTACCAAAACTCTCATTAGTATACTTAGAGTTAGAATCTTAAGGAACCACTTGGCTACCGAAATTTCGGCGGCACTTCCTCTGTAAATATACCATCCTCAACATTTAATTTAGTCAAATTCTCATCATACACAATCCGGGAATTCAAACCCGGCCAAACTATCAACCACGATTCCAACAACATCAATACCAACAACTTCCACACTCAATCAACTTACTACTTCTTCCAAAAACTTTCTAACTTTAATGAAAACAATATCAACCTCATAAGCTATATTCCAACAACATCATACTAATCATATCATCTTTCATGCATGCAAGACATTACATTCCATCCATATAACTTCTAAAACAAGTCTTCACTACTACAACTTCACTATGGTCCTAGACATTCATTAGCAACATAGAACCCACAACATAACAACAAGCAAAATACTAAATAAAATTGACTCATTCTCCTCCATCCCTCACCATAACCTCACGGCCAACACCAACATACATACTACACTTCTCAAAATTCATCCAACTTCCATTTTCTTCACATATCATCCACAACAATAACAACCAAACACTAAACAAAATAATTGAAATATGATTCCTACACACATATATATATATACACGGCCAAGTACTATATTTCTCTCCTTCATGAATTTCATCCATCTTAGCATACTACAACACATATAAACCATGTATAACACATAAAACAAGATTAGAATTTACCTTTCTTCTTCAACTTCTCACTTGCCTAACTCTTGGCAACTTATATGATTTTGAACCTTTCTTGTTTCAACAACAACTCCACCTTGTTGTGCACCTCTTACTTAGTAGGAAATGATTTTTGAAGAATTTTTATCAATTTTTTTCCTTGGAATTTTACTATGGCCGAAAGGCCTTAAGCTTTTTCTCTCTTCTTTCTCTTGTTCTTCTTCTCTTGAAATCTCTAGAACTTGTTATGATATGGATGACTTAGTCATCCTTTTATTGACCAAATTAATTCAATTTGGGCTTGGACCCCTTTGCATGGCCGGTTGGGCCTTTGATTTTCTAAAAAAAATTCAAGCCCAATGATATTTTGGGCTAGTTCTTGTAATTCATGTAACCCATTATTTTCCAGCTTTCCAAATTTGCCCTTCGTCTTCTTCCGTATTTCCACGAGTCATATTGCGAATTTTCCCTTTTATGCCCTTGGCCTTCCTCATTATTTCCACTTTTAAATATTTCATAAACAACTCATGTGCCAAGAAAAATAAAATATGGCCTTGCTTGTTGGCCTCCCGCGGTTGTCGTGAATTATCCAATTGCACAAATTGCGGGATATAACATCGGCATAGTCTTCTGCTGAATCTGTGATCTTGACTGGCAAAAAGTACGCCGACTTAGTAAGCCAGTCAACGATTACTCAAATAGAGTCATGCCTCCTAGCTGAACGAGGTAGAACTGATACAAAGTCCATATTGATTATTTCCCATTTCCATACAGGAATATCAATATTATGAGCCAAGCTACCAGGCCTCTGGTGATGGCTTTCACTTTCTGACAATTCGAACACTTAGCTACAAAATCTGCCACATTCTTCTTCATATCATTCCACCAATAAACGTCCTTAAGATCATGATACATTTTAGTGGAACCTGGGTGAAGGAAATACCTGGAGTTGTGAGCTTCTGACATGATTCACTCCCTGAGCCCATCTACATTTGGAACACATAATCTACCTCAATACCTCAAGGTACCATCATCTCCCCCTTGTTCAAAAGCTGTCGTCTTATTCTTGTGAATCCCCTCTCTCAACTGCATCAAGTAGTAATCACTAAATTGTTTCTCCTTGACTTCAACGAAAAAGAAAAAAGGGAAAGAGCTCTATTCTGAACAACCACACCACCATCCTCGGAGTCCAAAAGTCAAACTCCAAGATTGGCCAAACGGTGGACTTCCCTGGTCATAACTCTTTTATCTGCATCAATGTGGGCTGAACTCCCCATGGAACACCGACTAAGAGTACCGGCTACAACATTCGCTTTTCCCAGATGATAGAGAATATCCACATCATAATCCTTAAGCAATTCGAGCCATCTCCTCTGCCTAAGATTCAGCTCCCTTTGTTTGAAGATATACTGTAGGTTTTGTGATCTATGAAAATATCAACATTCACTCCATACAAATAATGACGCCATATCTTAAGTGCAAAAACCATGACTGCCAACTCTAAATCATGAGTCGGATAGTTCTTTTTGTGAACCTTGAGGTAACTGGATGCATAAGCTACAACCTTACCATACGGCATTAAGACACATCCGAGACCAACTCCCGAAGCATCACAATAAACCACGAATCCTTCGGTTCCTTCTGGTAGCATCAAAACTGGAGCAGAAGTTAGTTTCTTCTTCAACTCTTCAAAACTTCACTTATAAGCATCTGACTATTGAAACTTAACCTTTTTCTGAGTCAACTTAGTCAACAGAGTGGAAATAGAGGAAAATCCTTCTACGAAACGTCTATAATAGCACGCGGACCCAAGAAACTTCTTATATCGAAATCGGAGTGGGTCACAGGCAACCTCCTTACGGCATCAATCTTCTGAGAACCAACTTTAACACCTTCACCTGAGATCACATGGCCTAAGAACGCCACTGACTTAAGCCAAAACTCACACTTTGAGAATTTTGCAAAAAGTTCGCGATCTTTAAGAGTCTGCAACACTATTCTGAGATGTTCTGCATGATCAGCCTCACTACGGGAATATACCAAAATATCATTAATGAAGAAAATGACGAATAAATCGAGATAAGGCTTGAAGACCCTGTTCATAAGATTCATGAAAGTAGCTGGCGCATTTGTCAACCTAAATGACATAACAAGAAAATCATATGGCCATAACGGGTTCTGAAAGCGGTCTTCGGATATCAACTTCCTTAACCTTTAACTGATGGTAGCCTGATCTGAGGTCAATCTTGGAATAACATTGGGCACCCTGAAGTTGGTTAAATAAGTCATCTATTCTGGGAAGTGGGTACCTGTTCTTAATAGTGACTTTGTTCAACTGGCGGTAGTCAATACACATACATAAGGAACCATCCTTCTTTCGGATAAATAAAACTGGCGCACCCCAAGGTGAAACTCTAGGCCTAATAAATCCCTTGTCGAGAAGATCTTTTAACTAGGCTTTGAACTCCGCTAGATCCATTCTGTATAGTGGAATAGATATCGGCTGAGTGTCGGGAAGTAGATCAATTCCAAAGTTAATCTCCCCGTCGGGGAGGGTCTCTGGAAGATCTTGGGAAGACTTAGAGACTTCATTCATTAACGAGGGATGGAGAGTTGGAGTCTGGGCATCTGAATCCTTGACTCGAACTAGGTGGTAGATATAACGCTTAGAAATCATTTTTCTGGCTTTTAGGTAAGAAATAAATCTACCCCTGGTTACTATTGAACTACTCTCACATTCTATGACTGTCTCATTTGGGAACTCGAATCTTACAACTTTGGTTCTACCATTTCTAATTCTGCTAAGTCAGCTATGGTTCTGCGGTGATGGACTAAAATTGGAAAACCCCTATAAATATGCCTAGCTATGACTGACTCTCCCACTGGGGTGGACACCTCAAAGGGTTCATGCAATTTTCTAGCTCAATACCAAACTTCTTAGCAACAAATGGGGTTACATAAGATAAGGTGGATCCTGGGTCAATAAGGGCATAAACATCGAAGGTGAAGACTGTTAATGTACCTGTGACAACATCTGCACGAGCTTCTGTATCCTGATGACCTGTCAAAGCATACAAACGGTTTTGTCCTCCAACTGCGTTTCCATACTTAGCTGCATTGTGCCACTACTAGACCTGATTATTACCAGGGACTGTTGAATTCGTGGACTGCGCCACGTAACCTCCGGTACCCTGTCTAGCTGATGGACAGTCCTTCTGAAAATGGCCCTTCTGACCACATCTAAAGCATGCATCAGTACCCACACGACACTCACCTGAGTGTCTCTTATTACACTTGCCGCATATCAAATGGGTATAAGTCGAACACCCACACTAGCCTGAGAGTAAAAACTTGATGGCCTGAAATTCTGCTTCTTATCATTTTAGAACTTCGGGACTGGGCACTTGTTGTGAATGAAGCAGGTCCTGCTGACCTGTCCTTAAAGAATTTCCTGTTCCCATTACCGCTGAACTGTCCAACAGACTTGACCCTCTTGTTGAACTCCTTGTCTTTCTCTTTCTGCAAGGATTCCTCCTCTTTTAGCCTTGTCACATTCGCCTGTATGAAAGCAACCATCTTGGAGATAGTCATTCCCATTCGTTAAATACGGGCAATATTGGCTCCATCGTATAAATGGGGATCCGGACCACCCAACAAACCTTCTCACTCTTACCCTCATCCCGGTATCATAAGTGGAGTATGCTTAGCGGACTAACAAATTCCAAATAATAGTCTGAACGACTTTGTCATTCTCGCTAAAGCTTCGGGAATTGCTCGACCTTACTTCTCGACTTCTATTGGCATGAAGTGGTCTAGAAATGCCCTTGTAAATTCATCCCATATAGCATCAGGTGCATCCTCACCTCGGGATAATTCCCAAAATTCATACCAAGTGTTAGCAATGCTCTGCAGCTGATGAGCTCCAAAAGTAGCTACTTCGATTTCCGTAACTATCATAATCCTGAAGATATTCTGAAGAGCATCAATGTAGTCTTGATGGTCCTCGTCTTTCTTTGTCCCCGTGAAGACTAAGGGATTCATCCTGAGAAAGTCCTTAGTCTTAGAAGACTCTCTATTATTTCCTGAACTTGACCCAGATTCCTAATGTTGGGTCTGAGCTACTACCAGTTGTGTGAGCATGTTAATAGCGCTTCTAACGTCGGTATCATTAGTTCCGGGTGGAGGAACTGGAGTCTTTGTTGGAGTAGTAGTCACTGGTGGCGTAGTCTCTGGTAGAGGTATCTGATCCAAAGTGGCTAGGATAGCCTCAATCCTTGCAGCATTAATAGCTGCTCTTTGGCTGGTAGCTGAGTTCCTCTTCATGTACTTTCTCTTCGGAGCCATTTCTGAAATACGTAATTCGCATGAGTTAGAATATTCCCTAAAAGTACTGTTCTAACTGCACGATCTAGAGTATGAAAGAAGTGAGACAATCCTGAATGTCTTGGTGGTCAACTGTTTATATGTATAGGGCCCTCACACATATAAAAGTGACACCACTGGACACGGTTTCATAGACTCCCTAAGACACTTGAACCTAGGCTCTGATACCAAGATTTTCCATGCCCCAAATCATGGCCTGGGCGTAATACGACACTCGGTGCCATACTGCATGTGACCGAGCGAACCACATGGCTTGCTGAATCATCATAAGATGTATCATAACCGGAATAAGACATGGATGCATAGTGAGCCTTTGTAAACATGGTAATTCCTAATATTAAATAGAAATACTTGTTTAAATCATAAATGCGGATAATATCATAAATGAGCCAAAATGGCTAACCAACTCTGAAAGTCTGACATAACCTAACTGACTTGTCTAGTCTATGAAACCTCTAACATAAGTCTGAACATGAAAACATACCCGCTGGGACAAGGCCCCCCAGCACACCTTCAAATGCACATCTTATTATGAAAATAAATAAATAATAAATGTCCAAACCCCAGAAGAGATGGGGCTCACCCAAAAGCTGATAAGTGCGAAGTCCTACTAAGCATATACATTGTCCTGTAAATCAGTACCTGCATCATGAAATACAGGCCCCCGGGCAATAAAAGGGGACGTCAGCACATTGAATGTACTGGTATGTAAAGCAAAAAGAAATAACATGGGACATGGAATAACATGATAAGAAGTAAAAACGAAAACACGGACATGGATATGAGCATGAAAATATATATATATATATATATATATATATATATATATATATGAGCATGAAAATATATATATATATATATATATATATATATATAGAACATAGTAAGTAGGGAGAGCATTTCATAAACCAAAAACATGATATCACCACGTGGGTACGTGGAGTCTGGTACCTCGCCGAACCAGCTGAGCCCCCATACCTTGCCAAGGTATAAGGTCGTGCCTGATGGATCCATTCAGTGAAAAATTAAGGAATCGTCCTAACTGGGCGAAGCGATCCTTATCCTGCGGTGGCTAAGTAGTTTCAGGCTATCTGAGCCTTCTCAGTAATTTGTGCAACTTCACAAAACATGAATATGAAATAGTTGGCTAAGAAGCCCTTGATTTTCGTGACATAACTTGAAAACATGGTTTCATGAAAGCATGACTTGTATTTAGCATGTATGTATCTTATATCATGGCATAAGAGTAATTATATAATATAATTGAATGAAAACTTGTAAAACATGTAGTATATTTCTTGAAAATATCATAATAGTCATAACTTGCATGTAAGAACCCATAGGATGCAAAGCATGGGTTTTTCATAGATTAGGACAGATTCTCAATAACCACAAGGAATTATCAAGAACTTCAATGAAGAATTACTAACAATTTCATACATATTATAATCATGGGACATAGGCCTAGGGTTATCATGATCATAGTCAAAACCCTAGTTTTTGTATAACTTCATAATTTATGGAAGAGGGCGTGGGGAAGAACAATAATGTTCCCACACGTAGATAGAAACTACTCGTAATGAAAATCTGAACTTTGAATAAGAATCCTAAAGCCTAGCCTTGAAACCCTTTAATTGGGTTTTCTTGAAAACCATATGTTAAGAACATGAAATTCCTACTTAGAATTCATGGGAAATTGATTGAATTCACTTAGGATGGTCTTAAGGAGCTTACCTTGATGCTTGGAAAAGTTAAGAGGAGAGAACTTTCGTGTTAGGGCTTGAGAGGAATGAGACTTATGAAATAAAACTGAATTCCCGTCTTTTAATTGTCTTAGTCGCGGCACTGTTAAGGTCCGTATCACATGTTACGGTTCGTAACACTGGATCATAACGCGTGTAAAATTTCCAGTGAGGGTCTGGTTTTTTTTTAGGTTGGGTTACGGCGACTTGATACGGGCTGTAACATATGTTATGGTCCGTAACAATGAACCGTCCTTTGGTCTAAGTTACGAGACGGTAATATTTCAAGCCACACCCATTACGGTATGAACGACGGTCTGTAACACACTTTACGATCCATCCCTTGTAGCGTAACACTGGGTTTTCTGAACTGAAACATATTTTCGATTCCAACACTCTCCTTCTTGGGTTTCTAACCTCCTGAGTCATGAATATGGTTTAGTACGAATTTACGAGATGCTACAGTAATAGTTAGATTTCCACACTTGTTATTTATTTATATTATTGTTAGATTTTTATTATTTATTCATGAGTAAAGTTTTACAATTGATTTAAGTAATTGAAATTGGCTTGATAATGGGTTAAGAGATTGGTTCGCCCACTATAGGACTAGTGTGGGTGTCACTCACATCTATTTGGGACGAGACATATAGCATCTAAACCCAACTATGCCAAATCTCAGTATAACCACTCCGAACCAAAGATATCACTATCATATCACAACTATATCACAGAAAACCAAGAGGTATAATGCAATGCAATAATGTATGAATGATGATGCAATGCATATGCACCGTACACATGTACTTCGACCGCCGGAACATCACATCTCGGCAGCACAACCCATAGGGGACCCGCAAAGTCCATGTACAGTCGCCCACCGCACACGGCCCGTAGAGATGACTCCATTCCCACCTATACGCCTCGTACGGCTCATTCCGCACATGCCCCCGTAGATGACTCGATATACAATGTGTTTCAACGCACGATTTCTTTCTCACTTTCCATCCTCAGTACCATAACAATGCAATATCAATGTATCATGGAAATGAGTATGAATACGATGCAATGTAATATCAACAACTAATTCAATCCCAAACAGTACCACACATGGCACACAAGTAATATCAATAATAAGGCTACAAAATAAGCCACAATGGAATCACAATTCAAATCTCAATATCAAATCAAGTAAAGTACCGCAATATCATAGTCATGATATATCACTAATCACTAATATTCGATGTCTGAATGTGGCAACGAGCAAATAAGTAAATAGAACAAGGTAAGTCAACAATGCAATTGAGCGGCTAGCCCCAAATCATGCAACAAGGCCCAACCTAAGGCAATATCCAACCCAACTTCATACCTGAAGGTTTACATGCATTCTTCGATAATATCATCTAAACATACGCTTCGCTAATTGAAGTCTCACTATAAGGTAAACTGTAACCTACCTGGAAAGCCGAGCAATAAATCTCCAATAGTCAAACCTTGGTCTTGCCCTTCCTTTGTGCCTTGTCATAATGAAAGTCTAATCACATCCGGATATGAAATTAGAATTAAGAAGAAAATACTCAATTGACCATATTCCTAGTCAAGTCCCAAACCCTAACTCATGGAATGGGGAAAATGAGGGAATTCGAAGGATACCCATAATAGTCTTAGAAGAATTTCAGATCAAAAAGTGAGATAAAAAACCCATTCCCAACCTCAAGGGCCAAAATGGTCATTTCATAAGAAAATCGGGTTCAATAAGGTCAAATTATTAATCTAGAAAGTCACACGAATTCAATGGTACCCATATTGACATACTTTAACCGAACCCAAAAAGTCTCCAAAAAAAAATCCAAGCCAAGGAAAAGGG
>NW_026716904.1:0-26806 GCF_029784015.1 Lycium ferocissimum | reverse complement strand
CCCTAGGGTTTCGTGTCCGACATTCTATTCCGTATCCCGTTTTCCCGATTCCGGATCCTGCCTATCCCCGTATGTCGGTTTTTACAATCCGTCCGATATACCGTCGTCCGTCCGACGACGGCTCGTCCGGACGTCCGGCTGCGGTTTTCCGTACCTCCGATTTCGTTTACGCCTTGTCTCCGTTATGCCTCTCGTACGACGGATACGTCTAAGGTCTTATGTCACTGGCTCCGCTGGCCGAGTGCGATTACGATTCTGTTAGTCTATTTACATCGTACTCTACTTTTGATCATGTTGTGTTTATAGTTTTTACGGCTTTACATACCAGCACATTTTTCCGTCTTGACCCCCCCCCTCGTTCTTCGGGCCGCCGTTTTCATGCCGCGGCGGTGTACCCACAGATGAGTTGAAGATATTCCGAAGATGATTGGTGAGCTCCATTCCTTCGGAGCACCGCCGAGTTCGAGTATGTACGTTGTGTCTTCCGGATGGCATTAGAGACCTTTACGGCATGCTGTAGTGGGTATGATGTGTCGATCTGCTGTGACTCCCATCGGCCGATTTGTCAATTTGTGTTATGTACTAAAGTTCGTATAATTAGCATTTTGTCAAACTAGAAAGCTTTATTATGTATTTCATGATTATTTAGTATTGAGTTTTTGAAAAAAAAAAATTATGTGTGCGATAGAGTTCGTGGGTTCGCTCGGCCTCCCGTATGGGTCGGTGCCCATCACGTCCCTCGAAATCGGGGCGTGACAGGGGAGTAACCTTGACTTACAAGGAATAAGGTTATGTTTGGATTTTTCTTGATGTTGGTATGCCGGTTATGGAAGTTTGAATGCGGAAACAATGGAGAAGGCCTAAGGGCAAAATTGGAATTTTGGAAATTATTTCGGGAATTACAAAATAAGAATTATGATGAATTGGGCTTGGAAAAAATAAGGAAATGAGGCCCAAATGTGGAGGGGGTGGCCGGCCAAGACTAAGGCCCAAGCCCACCCCAATTAAGAAAATTTCCATGTGCCAAACATGTGACACATTAAGGGGGTATATGGATATATATGATTGTCTCTAGAAAATTCATGAAACAAAAAAAATTGAGAGCTCAAGCCTTAGAGACTCTCGGCCGAACAGTGGGAAAAAAAAAGAAGATAATTTCCATGTCCTTTAATCTTGTTCCAAAAATTAGAATCTTGTGATTTTCTTGCTAAGTCAAGCCTCCTTCACAACTTGGTGTAGTTGGTTTGGAAGAAGGAACACTTATTCATTCAAGTTGACAAGTTGTTCTAGTGAAGAAGTTTGAAGAGAAAGGTAGGTTTCAACTTTTTCTATGTTATGAAGCTTTGGTTTGTGTTGTGGTATGTAGAGACAAGTTGAAAGCATAGAAATATGGAAGTTTGCATGGTGGAAGGGCATGCATGTAGGTGGCCGTGTGTGTGCCCTAGTGTGTAGTGTAATTATGTTGAATTCTATGTTGTATTGTGGTTATGGTTATTGTGAAATTAGTATTGGAAGTGAAAGTTGAATGAAAATGGAATGGAATGGAAAAATATATGTTGATGGGATGTGTGGGTGGTGAACCTATGATGAATTTATTTTGTTTAATGTGTTAGTTGCTAGTTGTGTTGTTATGATCTTGGTGATGCAAATAAGGCTTAATGACTTGAATTGACGTCAAGTTGCTTGTATGTAATTATGGAATTTAGGCGAATTTTTGTATGATTTTCGTATAATGACAAGTAAGGTTTTAAATGAGAACTATGATTGTTGTTAATAATTAGTAAGAAAGATGATGTGATTTGGAAGCTTTGTTGTGTTTGTAGAAGATTTGGATGGAATAAGGAATTGATGGAAATACTTGGATTCGTGAATAATGTATGGAATGCTAATGAAATGTATTTGTATAATCTTGTATTAGTTAATGAATATAGAAATGTTGACATTAGTTTGATAGTGTGAAGTTAGAATTGAAATTATTGTGTTATGTTGGAAAAATGGCTAATTGTGCCATATTGCGTATTTTTTGTAATACTTGTGTTGTTGTTGGATTGTTGGGTTGTTGTTGTTGATATATTAATGCCGAGCCACGTCTCGGGGTGTTGGATTCATAGGGAAGTCTTTGCCCGAAATTTCGGTAGCCAAGCATAACCCTAAGTTGAAATATTAGCTTGCATGAATAGTAATTGGTAAGAATGACCATTTGCGAGTTTTTAGACGAAACGGAATTGAGATTGGACGCGCGTAAGGCGTAAGCTTTATGTAGAGCCTTCCTATTTCTTTGGCATGTTCTCGAGTCTAACGAGCTTGAAAGTTGCAGCCTTGATACTTACGGCTTCAATTTGAGATTGAAAATAGCTCAAAACCATTCAAGAAAATTGAAACGTTTCTTCACCTTTTGTCGATAAAACACACTATATGTATGTAACTTCCATAAAGGGAGTCGAAAACACTCTAAGATGATTATGGATGACTCCCTAAGGTTTATTATCCGTACGATTTGTATTCCACCACGGTTGGGTCCGAGGGGGCCGCGAAAACTCTCGATATTCCCGTATGGCTCAAATTGATCCATTTTCGTCCGTTCTTTCTACAACTCCTAATTATGTTTCCGTCCGCTAACTAACGAGAAGCAGACCATCTATCTCAATGTTATATTAGTCCGATATCTCGGAACGATTACGGACACTCGTTCGATATAACCGATTGCTATACAGTTTGATTTTCTCGAACTATTTCGCTTTGTTAAGTCCGTCCGTTGATGCTCGCATGTATATGGTTTCTCATTTGTGCGTTCGTGGATGCCTCAACGCTTCCTTCAATCGCGCCCGGGCCGGGTTGCGTGATTCGTGCACCTCCCGCATTGTTCACCGCGTCCCTCGATGTGCGGCCGGATCCGTTCGTACCGATACGATGCGATATGATCCGATTATGTGATATTATGGGGATGGCGGCTGATGGCATTTGATACTGATCTCATTCGTCGTCCACCGCGTCCCGTACCACGAGGGCGGGTTCGTTATACGCGTCCTTACTAAAGGGCCGGGATCCGTGCGTATTTGATTATGATGCGACATTTGATATGTACGTCCGTATATGATTATGACTCGCATGCATGATCCGAGACCCGATTTGGACAAGGATTCGTATGTCTCGATCCAGGATTCGACTCGGACTCGTACATTTGAGATCCCCGCTCGTACGTCCGAGTCGGATTTCGATTCTCGTCCGTCATCACTTCGCATCGTCTCGATCTCGCAGAATGCCTCCGCGGGCTACCTTCGCCGACGATCCGTAAATACCGTGCTCATAATATGATTACGTACGCGTACGCTCTACCTTTAGTCCCCGACTCGTCGATCCGATCTCGTCCGCTCATTCTCGTATGTACCGTCGTAACGATTTTATGCATCCGACTACGCTCGTTATGATCTTTATTATGTATGTTACGTTTTCGCTTTACATACTGCACACTTTCGCATCGACCCCCGTCTCGGGGGGTCGTGTTACATGCCCACACGGACGCGCGCACGGTACGCCCGCCCGATTTGTGATATTAGGGGTCTCCGCATCGCGTCGGAGGGCTCCTTCGATCCGGGAGCCGATACTTTTGGTATATATGTTCCGTTGTATCTATATTCGTATATATATATGATCATTTGGGTACGGCGGGCCCCGTCCCGTCTTCGATTCTCGTTCGTATGTTAGAGGTAGGGCACATGTCCGTGGGCGTGGTTATGTCCGTAGGTATAAGCACGTATGGTATGTTCGGGCTATTATGAACCACCGCGGCCTATGCTCCCGCTCGCCCATATATATGTAAATAGCTATATTGGCCCGTGTGGCCTCTCGTTGGTATTTTCTTGTGCGGTAAATTTTGGTTAGTAGAAAAACGAGGAAACTCGCCCAAAATTTTCTAAATATCCGAGTTATTATTTGTGGCTTTCGGTACGTACGGGTGCCCAGCCGGCGCTAGTCATACTCTTCTCACGGTCGGGTCGTGACAAAATACGTCCAAACGCTGTTCAAGCCTATCCTAGTTCTAGGGCCGCGTTGTACTCCCCGTCTTTTACCGAGCCGGTGCCGCCTCGTCTTACGCGTCCTCTTGAGGTCCGCTATCCCATATACTCTAACTTTCCTTAGACTACCCTAGCTTTTCATTTGTCTTTTATGTCTCAATTTACAAAATTTCTCGTCAACTTCCCGTGTCACCCATCATAGATTGCTCCCACTTGAGCACGCTTAACCCAAAAACTTTAGGTGAGAATTTGATGCCTTAACGCCGATATTTTCGTCTACTTCCTCATATACCCTTTTATTACCTCGTCTAGAGCCACTCGAAACTTTATAGCTTCGGGACATTCCCGAACACGCACTTTCTTTTACAATTACCTTTTTGCCCCTTTTACACCCGGTGTTCTCTTTCCTCTGTAACTTGCCATCCAAATAACCTCTTTGAATACGTTATCCCTTTTTTCTCCACCGAAATCTTTTTCGTCGTTTCTCAAATCCACGGTTAGTATAAGGACTTGTCTCCTATGACTTGGCTCATAAAACGATGCAACTAGAGGTCAACCATTCCTAAATGCCCCGTAGCTCCTGTTTATAAATGTGGCCGCAAAGTCTCTACACCATAATCATGGACTCTACGCGGACACGACTTTGCTTACACTACAAGACAACCCTTGGACCAACTTCGCTCGATACCACTTTGTCACACCTTCACATCTTGATTAGGGTGTGATGGGCACCCGACCCGCATGGAGCCGAGCGAACCCGCTAACCCTTACTACGTACTTGAATTTTTTTTTTTTTTTTTGAACCTCTAGGTCGAGTATGTATACAATAAGATTACTAAAACATTCTTTTATTGCAAGAATACAAGTAAAACATGTAATCGTACAAACTTGTATTATAATACAAACCGACTCCCAAAACCCACGACTGGCCGAAAAGTCTCATGCTTACTCGGACTCTCACAGCACGTATACTCGACTAGCACTCGCAAAATGGAGCTTGCCACTTAGCGCCGGAACCTCCTTTACATTAACCTCGATCGTCCGGGTGTACCGCGCGGCATGAACGCCGACCCCAGAAGAAGAGGTGGCAATGAAAGCAATAGTACCGAGTATGCAAGACATGAATGATAATAATACGAACAAGAACGTAAGTATGAACAACAATACCATTCATATTATAGAATGCAAGACGAGATAAGAGGAATTTATGTACTTACCTAAGTGCCCTCGTCGATCCGTACTTTCTTAGCGATTCCTTACTCATATATATATATATACATAAAAAAAAGAATATATTATATTGCCGAGGCTATCCGATCCATTTAAATAATATGCACACCCCGCGTCCGGCATCCCGCGTCCGGACGATATCATAGCAAAACTCCATAGTTGTCGTGGATATAGTACATAAATCATGGCCATCCCTATTTTCCCCGTAAATATATGCATATTTCGTGTAAAAATCATAGGCTCATGGAATCATTCATCATATACATACATCGGATCGTAAGCGCTCGATTCTTTTTGTCATATGCATCATAGAACTTATATCATATATATATATATATCTTAGCTAGCAATATAAAACTTATTTTTTTTAAATATTCCATGTATATTTATCGGAGATATAGCGCTCTAAAACTATATATATGTATGTCGAACACATCAATTAGGTCATAAAGAACAATTCCATATTTAGAGATCCTTACAATACCATATTCTTTACCTTAGTCAAGAAAATCATCGACATATTTACATTAGGATAGCGTTGTACAACTTTTGTTTGATATTCGGGACAAGGGATCCCGCAAGTTTCTAGGATTATTCCAAAACAAGCCAAAGAAAGTAATAAGGAAAATCCGGGAACAATGGGCCTACCTCGGTCAAATGAGGTGGCGCGCACAATCTACGTACATTACAATTCATAGACATTGCTTATGAGAGTTTAAGGTAATCGGGTTTCATTTGTGCAAGTTCTAAAGGTCTAAGAAGTTTTCCTACATTTCGCACCATTTCTAGTTCAACCTCTACCGAATGAATAGTAACTATTTCAATCTTGATTTCGAGAAAAGGAATGATCCCGAGGACCGTATCCAACTTAGTACGTCTAAGACATGCCATGAAAGAAGGGTGAAGTCTTACATACCTTTTTTCGCTCCTTACGCTTCTCCAAATCCTTGTTGCAAATCCGCCAAAATCTACAAATGGTCATGTTTACCAAATGTTGATTAGAAGCCTTTATGAATCCAAATCTTGAATCAACATTTGCCTATAGAAATTTTGCAAAGATTCCATAAATGCGCCATCCCCGAGATTCCAACTCGCTAATTTCAATCAACAACAACCCGGAATTCAACCCGGCCAAAACAACATCAACACTAGCAATACTTCGATATTCAATTCAATTCAATTCCTCAACATTCCATTTACCTTCAAATAAACTACATTCATTCAAACTCACATTATTGATCATATGTTCAAGTATGAATCCGAGACCATTCAAACATGATTCAAGAACGTTTCAAGCAATCCATATAATATTCCGAATGCAAACACTAAGCCATGGAACCCGAAATCTTCCAACTACATTAGGAGCATCAATAACATTTTTTTCTTCTTCCAAATTCATAAACTATATCTACCATTCCATACGCTAACATTATCATTTTCATCAATACAAGAAATCATATTACAACCTCATTATATTCCAAATCAGCCCACAACACTCTTATCTCCAATTTGAATCATCAATCATTCATTTTACATCATAAGATTCACAACAACGACAAGTAAACTACTAAATAAAATTTGCCCATTTCTTCCACATAAAACCACCACCATTCGGCCACCACACCATTCACACACAACTTCATGAATTTTATTCATTTCAACACACTACAACATTCAACATGTTAATTAGAATTAATTCGTCACCCCTAGACATATAACACACACACACGGCCATAACACAACTTTCATGGCTCAACTTCCATATCCATATTCCCATGTTTTCCATTCATTTCTACGTTGCACAACATGTACAAATCATGCATGATATATGGAAATAAAATTAAATCTCACCTTCTTTCATACTTCTCCTCCATTCGGCTAGTGGGTTTTGCATGGAAGAGTGCTTCTCTTGCTTCAACAACTACTCCATGGCGTAGAGAACCCTTAATTAGTAGGAAGATACGAAGAAAAGAATTTTTCTCCTTCAACTTTTCCATTTTATTCCAAATTCTCACTTGCTGGCCGTGTTCTCCTTTCTTGTTTTCTCTTCATCTTTCTTCATGCTTCTAGAGTAATAAAAGATGAATACTTATCTTATTTTTTTTTCATCACATGCTCACATATATATATATATATACAAGAGAGGTGGCCGGCCATGCCTCCCTCTTTATTTTCTCCACTCTTTTTTCTAGACTTTTCTTTTTCTTTCTTTGCAAGCTTCTTGAATTTTCTAATTAATAAAAGATTTAATTCGATGTGCATTACTTCGTCATCCTTTATATATATATAACCATAAATGTGCACATGACCATGCACATGCCTCATTTATCTTCCAAATTTTTCTAGAATTTTCTTCTTTTTTCTTCAAATTAAAAGATGACTTATAAACCTTAGTTTATACATAAGTAATCACACGTGCCATGAAAATAATGGGACCCACGGCCACTATGACTTCTCCAATAAGTCATGTATAATAGTTTCCAAATTCCAAGTTTACCCTCATATTCCATGCCAATATTATAATACTTCATGACTCCAACCAACTAAATATAACCTCGTCCTCACAACTTCCCCAGCCATTAACTCCTAGAATATTCAAATGTGCAAAATGCAGGTGTAACAATATGGGTACGACGAAGTGTCTCCGTCCCCGTCCTTTCTACATCTTTGCATTCCATTAGAGGCTGCGTACAAATAGATAGTCGACGGTTGTAGCCTTGCCTACTTTTATTCTTTTGACGTACATCACAATTTAGGCGGCCTAGTTGGCTCGCACCGGTATTCTCGCATATACAGTACAGATGATTTCTTAATGCAGTCCACGGTGTTATTCTTACGTGTCAAGATAGTCCAGCTTATAACTGATTGCAATGCCACCCATGATTCAAGAGATCCTGCATGTGCATGTGTTTGGTCAGCAGGTCACACCTTCGTCATGACTCATCGCTTTGGGTCGTGATTGGCTGCTGTGTTCATAATAGCTGTCTGGCTGACTCATCAGGTCTCATGAATTTGGTATAATGATGGTATCTTTGTACAAATTTACACGTGTGAATCTGCTTCCATTTATCCAATAGTAATTCCGCTTCAGATAGATTTTCTTGGCTGTGAGCGAACTCCGTTAATGCAAGGTCCCAGCTTTCCAGCTTGCATTTCTTCTAATAACTTTGCGTTTCGACGGCATCTATGTATCCGAGTAATCCCAGATCCGGCGTTCTTTTGTAAATAATCTTCTGTCGTTACATCCTATTAGCATTCTCTGGATGGTATTTCTTTTGGTTGCTCGAGGTGTTCTCGGGATATTCTCCCCTTTCTAGATATACCTTTATGTCAAGATACCATGGTTTTCCATCGGGCTCTGCTTCCACATGGGAACAATAAGCATGTTCTTCTTAACTTATCTCCAGCCGGTTAATGTGACTGTGTTATACCTCGTACTTTTGTACGTCGAGTTTCGTCGCGAGTTAGCCATCATAGGCTTGGAAAGCAGGATTGTCCTCGAGGTTATATGAGCTTAGACATGTCTATCCTAAGTATATAAGAGTTTAGACCACGATTGATAGGTATTGGAAGGTTCCGGGATCAAGCGAATTGAAGAAATTAAGTTTGTCGAAACTTTGAAAAAAGTGGACAGAATTCTGGACAACATTTTTTATCCAACTTTAAGGAGGTAGATCTCCTAGCATATAAGGAGTTATGGAATGCATAACCTATGTAAATTCAAGTTCAAAGAGATTTACTTCCAATGGTACTGATGTGACTTAAATCCGAGAAGTACTTATGGAACATAAAGGGCCTATACAAAACTATACAATTTTAAGTACGGACCGTATTTCATTGGCGTGGTAATAACCTTTCGAGGGTTTTAAAAAGGGTAGAACGTTCATTACTTTAAGTCATTTCACCTCAAACTGCTGCTTCCTAAACACTCTCCTTCTAAAGGTGTTATATCCCGTATTTTTGTATATCGGGGATAATCCGAGCTAACCATGATAAGTTAAGGACAAGACTATTCGGACATTGCAGAGACTTTTGACTCCCATTTTGTTTTCTGTGCATAAGTTGCTTATGATTTTATTGGTATGAAATATTAAGGAAAATTTGGGGTTAAAAGTTAATTATGGGAAAGTTAATATTTTCATGAAATGGCCACAAGTTGTCAGCAGCATTGGTGGGCTCCTACCTACGGCTTGGCCAAATTAATTGATTCAAAGCACAAGCATGGGTATCGAGTCCACTTGGATTTCAATTATATATGTAGTCAAGGGATGACAAACTAATTATATTCATCATTCTTCACACCCTTAGAAACTTGGAGAAAAAGTATACAATTATCTTACCATGGCAAGCCAAAATCGAGGACCATGAATAGTGATCAAAAATATTTTCCAGTATTTCAACCAATCGTATGCCCTTATTAACGGAGTAGTGTTGTTGGAGCAATCAAACCATTCATTCTTTGTTAAAGACAAACCCTAAATGGCCGAGGAACTATGATAGCATAGTTTAATCTCCTTTTGTATGTGTTACGGATGGTTTCAGGTATGGTCAGAGACACGTGAAAAACGACGAAATTCAAGTGAAATTACGGTAAGTTGACGTTGTACCAGATAGGGGTCGCCTTGGTGGCATGGTGAATCGTTTTACTTATTTCTTCGTTGTTGTTGTTGTGATTCCTCATGATGTAAACGAAGGTTTAACGTTCAGGTCGAGTCAGAATTGCTGTGGGTTGTTGTAAGCTAATACGATGTTAATATCATTTCTTACAATTGTGTGGATAATGTTTTTAACGTGGTGGTTGTTAGTATAATTCATGAATTTGGAAGAGAGGAATGTGTTGTTGTTGTTCTTATGGAGTTTGGAGCTTTCGGGTTATGTTGTAAGTTGGTTGGGTTGTTTTGAATATTGTGCGGATTGTTTGAAGTGTTCTTGAGTCTTGTTTAAATGGTTTCAGATTAATACTTGAATGTGTGAGCATTGATGTTGGCTTGATTGTATGTAGTTGAATTGAATGTAAATGGAATCTTGGAATTGAATTATGTGGAAGAAGGTTGCCAACGTTAGAATGCGTTTTGAATTAATTGTTGTTGATATTGTTAATATGATTGTTGGTATTGTTGTTGATGATTTGGCCGAGTTGAATTCTCGGGGTTGTTGAATTTATAGGGGAAATCTTTACTCGGATTTACGTAAATGAAGTGCTAGCTTGGGATTGAATTCTTAAGTACCTATAGCTAATGTTTGGTATCTCGACATTGTTGTAGATCTTGGAAGCCCGAGACTTAAGTCGATTAGCTTAGGAAGCGGACAAGGTATGTAAAGCTTATCCTTTCTTTCTTTTGGCATGTCCTAGATGTAAGTATGATACGATACGAGCCTTGGGGTAACTCTACTCTTAATATCCGAGGCATGTCTACGATTCTTATTCACTTCTTGACATTCGCACTCTTAATGTAGTCGAGCTATTGCCCTCGAGTCTTTTGTATGTACGGATATTGAATGTTGCATAAAGAGTTTTTATTCCTAAAGTGTTCTATAACGTATAACGTCCCTAACTTTCGTATATGGTCTCGGATTGCTATGATATGCTTGTAGAGAATTCTATAATGAATAACGCCCGTAACTTTCATAGGCGGGCTCGGATTGGCTTGATACATGTTTATGATCCCTGAGACGTTATGTGACATATTTCGTAATGAAATTTCAAGAGTCCTAAGTGTGACTATTATTCGGATACTCGAGCGTTGATTTGTTTACTTACCTATCGAGTCCTAAAAGATGGTTTATGTGTATGTGGTTACTCACTACTCCGCCGGCATACACTTTTGTATTTACATCTTTCACCGAGTCCGGCCGGGTATGTATTCGTGCACGATTCACTGCATTGTTCACCGAGTTCCTCACTAGAGGGCCGGGTACGGTGTATATATATATATGATGATATGATGATGGCGCCAGCCCACAGGATGGGCCTAGTATGATATACATGATGGAGACATGATCTCGTTCACCGAGTCCTCACTAGAGGGCCGGGTACGGTATATATATGATGATATGATCTCATTCACCGAGTCCCTCACTAGAGGGCGGGGTACGGTATATATATGATTATATCATCGAGTCCCTCCTTTGGGCCCGGGACACGTTATATATGCATATGTACAAGATGATTATTCACTTATGTTTCTAAGTCCCATAATGAATTGGATATGATATGGACATGCATGATTTATGTTTCAAAGGCAAGCCTTGTGGTTTACTGGTTACTGTACTAATTTTCTATACTCCTTACTTCAAGATGCGATTACTTTTTTCTTGTATTCATGCTTTACATACTCGGTACATATACCGTGCGACCCCTTTCTTCGGGGGCTGCGTTTCATGCCGCCGGGGACAGAGAAGATGTTTTGGTGACCCGCCAGCCTAGGACTTCCATTCGGCTGTCTTGGAGTGCTCCTTTGTTCCGGAGCCCATATTCTCGGTACAGACACTTTCGTTAGACATATGTCTATTCAGGGGTACGGCGGGGCCACAATGCGTCCCGTCATATGATACTGTTGTTACTCTTAGAGGTCTGTAGACATATATGTGGGTAGTGAATAGTTACCGTTCAGTTGCGTTCGTATGATTTATGTGTCACGACCCAACCCCGTAGGCCGTGACTAGTGCCCAAGCTGGGCACCCATACGCACTCATTAACTAGATTCGGCATACAAACGACTCATACATATATAAAGATCATACGTGGTTCCAAACTGTCGCATACAAACATATATACTACACAGAAGCCGGCAAGGCTGCCATAATATACACAACATATCGGAGCATACATACACACAGCCGACAAGGCTGCCACGGCGGGTGGGCCGCCCAAAACACAACTCAAACGAACACAACCGGACGGTGACTAATCACAACCCACATATATGTCTACAGACCTCTAAGAGTGCCAACAGAATCCTATGACAGGACAGGGCCCAGCCGTACCCCTGAATGTACATAAGTGTATACAATAAAAAAGTATCGCTACATCAAAATATGGGCTCCGAGAACAAGGGAGCACTCAAGACGGTTTCGAACGGGAATCTGGCGGCGGATCACCAAAAACGTGTATGCACTTGCGGGCATGAAATGCGGCCCCGAAAGGAAGGGGTCGATACGGAATATGTGCGGGTATGCAAAGCATAGAATACGAGAAACGAGGTCATAACCGAGAGTAAGGAGTACAGAAAATAAGCATAATAACCAGAATACCAAAGTACTTGCATCTGACATACAAATCATACATAAGAGGTACATAAGAAAAATATGATAATCAGAATGCCAAAATGTTTACCCTTGAGATACAAATCATGCAAATCAGTGTCATTGTCACGACCCGGCCCGTGAGGTGTGACTGGTGCCCGACAAGGCACTCGTACCCTTTACAAATCACAACCCGTTCTTGGTAACTTATATTAGGAACTTATATTTATATAAAAAGACCATCGGTGATACATATACATAACGGTGAACATATAAACGGACTGTACATACAATACGGGAAAGTACGAATACAAACATAAATAAGGCAACGGTCTACCCGACACCGAACCACGTACGTCCACGGAGCCTCTAAGAGTCATCTCCCGAGAATCATATGGCGGACGGGGCCCCAAATGCAAGTAAGCATACGCGGTATATATATGGACATAACGAAGAGTACTGTAAAACGTGGGCTCGACGGACGAGCACTCCAAAATAGTCGATTAGGAGTCCCCCAGGTGCGACGGCTCACCAGCGAAGCGAGTACACAGCGCACGCGCATGAACGCAGAAAAAGGAGAAGGAAGGGGGTCGAACGGAATGTGTCTTGAGTATGTAAAGCAGGAAATACATTAAGCAGAATCAAAACCGGAATGAGGGTTATAGAAATAAATATAGAAACCGGAAAAACATAATTCGTTTCTTGGACTGCTTGTCATGCATATACATATGTCAATAAGCCAAATCGTATCATAATCAGAGTGTTGTATTATCGCTTATCATAATCAGAGTACATCATACGCATATCACTTACCGGAAATCATATACGAAGCACAACGAACAAGTATAATAATCAGAGGGTTAGCATGCTTACTTTATGGACATAAATCATATATATCAAAAACATATGTCATATGCGGTCCATGATGGGACCCGGCTAGACGGAACGTGGTCGCCCTCCTGCCTTAGGCGCCAAGAGCTCGTACATTGTTACTTCGGAAGTTTTGTATATCTCCGATCACATCCTCCGTATCATATCACAACTCAGAATCATATCATATGTCAGAACCATATCAGAACTCATCGTACTTCACATCATATCATATATCAGAATCAGATCATATTTCAGACGCTCATCATACTTCGGAATCTCATCATACTTCAAATTGTGCGCACGAACATAACCGGCCCGGGACTCGGCGAAGGAGGTAATAATTGTCACGACCCAACCCCGTGACCGCGGCGGTGTCCCTATTTGGACACCCATACGTACTTGTACTCGGATGCGTTTATCGCCATACCAATAGCTAAATTCCGTTTAGACATACATAAATTCATACGGATATATGATACATCGCACGAACATACATATACATATATACATACTTAAACGTACGAAGCCGTTAAGGCTATCATAGTAGCGAAACTCGGGTCGCAGACTCGTACTCACTTACCAGAACCGTGACAACCCACAACCCACAAACATGTCTACAGGCCTCTAACATACAGAACAGAATCAAAGACGGGACAGGGCCCCGCCGTACCCAAATGACCATATGTACAAGGTAGACAAACAACAGAAGATATATACCAAAAGTATCAGCTCCGGATCAAAGGGAGCTCTTCAGACGACAAAGATGTCCTAACGGCGGCGTATCACGCGGCACGTCTGTACCTGCGGGCATGTAGCGCAGCCCCCGAAGAACAGGGGGTCAGTACGGAAAGTGTACCGAGTATGCAAAGCGAAAAAGTAATAAGTATAATCATAGTCAAGAATAGGAGTACAGACATGGAACAGACGAAGCTATAGTCAGAGTCCGAAGTACAAAAGTAATACCTTGTCCGAGACCTCAGAAAACATAGTGCCAAAAGGTAAGTGATGCATATCAGATCATGTAACATCATATGAACTTATGTCGTGTCCCGGCCCTCTGATAAGGGACTCGGTAGGTGAGATCATGCATAACAAAATCATATAACATATGTACAGATAACGTGTCCCGGCCCTTATTAAGGGACTCGGTAATATGGAATCATGCATGTCGAATCATATATCATGTATACATAACGTGTCCCGCCCACCGCGGGTCTCGGTGAATAATAATCATGTGCCATCCCGGCCACCATCCCCCGTATCATCATATCATAATCATAAACGGATAACGTGTCCCGGCCCGCGAGTACGAGGGACTCGGTGAATAATGCAAAGAAGTGCGTACGAGAACATGTCTGGCCCGGGCTCGGTGAAAAACATACCGTAACTTGCACGAACGAGTGAGTGCGGAAACATATGCATATAAATCCGGACTCGACGGACAAGCCAAACCTTAAGCCATAGAACGTACCTTTCATAACTCGCGACGGATTATGTCGGGCGATTGCGAGATTGTTTGTACATAACAAATATACCATGGGATTCAACGGTATAGTCGGGATGGTCGTTCTTTAACGGATAGTAAGGGCAGTTCAAATAACAGATCCTTTCCAAGAAGTCGGACGTCAATCATAGTGTATATATGTATGCCCTTTTTGGGGATGGCACGATTGTCATATCAAATCATACTTTAAGAATCATAACACATGTCACAACATATTATGGACTCGCCACACTTATCATTTGACAAACGGAGCATTTATCAGAAATTTCTTTTAAGAACTGAGTAGGAATTAGTCAAACAAGGCCATAGCAAGAGGTCTCGGATTCTGTGGGCCCACCTCGGGTGAATCGAGGTGGTGAACTCAAATTATGAATCATAGGCCTTATGGAGTCATTCATGAAAGTTTTGAGACAATCCGAGTTCATTTGCGAAGGTTGCAAACACACAAGTCACTTTGATGACAATTGGTAAGGACGCCCAGTTCAATCGCGAAAGAAATGGGGTCAATTTCAATCTCGGGTTTCAAGAGGCGGATATCTAAGGTTCGCGTCCGAGCCTAATACATTTAGAACATGCCAAAGAATGAAAGGGAAGACTTTACATACCTTCCTTGCCCTTTATGCTTGCTAAAACTCCAATCTCGTTTCGTCGAAGAATGGTCAAATGGTCACCTATGCCGGTAAATACTATTCATGAGAGTTAACATTTCAATCTTGGGTTTAGTATTTGGCTACCGAAATTTCGGCAGCACCTCCCCTATAAATATGACACCCCCGAGATTCAACTCGGCTCAAAACAACCAACAACAACATCAATAATCACAATAAAACACAATATAACCTATTTAGCCGCCTTTCCAACTTCGCGTCTCCAACTCAATCTCAATATTTCCATATTCATTATTAATCGAGATCATTACAATACCATTCGGAAGCGTATAATAACATTTCTACGATATATACACAAGCTATACAAATTATGCCAACTTTCCACCAAAGCCATAGTTTATTCAATTCTTCTAATCTTTAACATACAAGTTCATAACACATTTCCATCTTCCAAATTCATCAACATAAATCATAATTTACATCTTACCACTTCCATTTCATATTTACATAAACTTCAATAAAGTTGCATGTTTTCCTACAACACCTTACAATATTTTTCCATGACAACAAAACCATTAACCTTCCATTTACTTCCTAAGGCCATAACAACACAATTAGCACATCAACAAAATTAATTCATTGCATTTCAATGTTCCATACCCCACGGCCAACATCCATATTCCCAACTTCCATCAAATTCATTCAACTTTCATTTCCAACATGAATTCCATCATAACCACAACTAAAACACAACACCAAAATCAACTAATCATAGCCATGCAACATACACACACACACGGCTATATGTACACACACACACATACACGCTCACACCTGACAACTCACAATTCCATGCTTTCCATGCAATTCCACTTATTCTAACATTATAAATCTTCCATAACTTAAAAGAAAACATGAGATTCTTACCTTCTTCCAATGAATTCTCCTTGCCAAAGAATCACTTCCTTGCCTTAAAAGTTATACCAACTTGTAGAGCACCTTGAACTTAGTATGAATCCAAGAAGAACCAAGTTTTTGAATCAACAACAAAGCTCCAAGAATTTTCTCTTCTTTCTTTTCTCTCTTTCTCATTCGGCCGAATGGCCTTTTTTTTTTTCCTTCTTGATTTTTCTTTTGATTTCTTGAATATTCCAAAGGATGAACATGTATATATACATGTCATCTCTTCTAATTAAATGTCACATGACTTTCGTGACATGGAGCTTGGGCCAAGGCACATGGGCCGGCCACCCCAAGTTTTTGGGCCTCCATTTCTCTTGTTTTTCTTTGAGCCCAATTCCTTATAATTCTTGCTTTGTACTTCCCAAACAAATTTCCAAAATTCCAAGTTTGCCCTTAGGCCTTTTCCATTGTTTCCGCATTCAAGTTTCCATAACCGGCATACACATATTAAAAAAAAAATTCCAAACATAACCTTATTCCTTGTAAGTCAAGGTTACTTCCAAACTTTCGAATACGCAAAAATGCCGGATGTAACATCCTCCCCCCCTTTAAAACATTCGTCCTCGAATGTTAAATTAGCCTTATAGGTTTTACAAACACTTCGGGGGAAGGTCTTCCTGCCAATTACATACTCACACCTGATCGAAATAATCGTAAGAGCCTTCACTTTCCAAGTCCTTCTATCATTTTCCGATATTGCGGTATTGGGGCCGTTCGAAATCCTAGTCTAGCGGTCCATATGATTTTAAATCGGATATAGGGTGAACAGAATATTTGTCAGAGCTGGAAGATCAGAGGTATGTCAGACGAAGTCGCATCCGGAATCAAAAATAAAGAAGCGTAGCAGACAGAATCGTAATCATACGTTGTACCAGACAGATTCATGATCAGAGCCAGACGCACAGAAGCATGTCGGACAAACCCATATTCAGAGTCAGGTGCACTAGACTATATCGGCTAAATCCGAAGTCAGAATCAGACGCATAGAAGTATATCAGACAGATCTGTGATCGGAGTCAGACGTATAGAGATTTATCGGACAGATTCGAAATCAGAGTCAGACATGCCGAGGTATATCGGACAGAATTGTGATCAGAGTCGGACGTACAAAGGTATATTAAGCAGAAACGTGATCAGATTCAGAAACACAGAGGTATAGTAGATAGAGTTTCATCGAAAACAGGGGCGTAGAGGTATGGCGTACAGAATCGCGATCAGAGTCGAACTACCTTTACTATGCTTCAGAGACTTACGAAAATTTCCTTGTCATCCTACTCACAAACATTTCCAATCGCCATTCAAATTTGCTCTGGTTTCAGAACCGTACTGTTCTTCATTCTTCTCCGATCTCGCCTGTCTTAATCGGTGCAACCTTTTTAGGATCTCTAATTGCTCCACATACTCAAATTCCACTTAAGTTACTTCAAATTCTCATTTAGTCTCCACATCCATGTTTGTGAAAAATTCTTGACGTACTTCCCAGGGGGGTCACCCATCCCAGGATTGCTCTGGTCTTAGCACGCTTAACTTCGAGACTTTTATGCGTTCTGATGTGTTATTGCTAATATAACGGCATCAATTACCCCACACGATCTTTGCCACGTAATTTAGGGCAGGTCGGAGCCTTAATAATTTTTCAGAAATTTTTGTAGCGGGTCCCACCCCGGTCCAAACTACACAATTACCATATTGCCCTTCAGGATTCCTCAATGTCTACTTCCACTTGTACTCATAATTATTGTTACACCTCGCATTTTTGCACATTTGAATATTTCGAGTTAATGGCGGGAAGTTGAGGACGAGGTTATATTTTAGTTTGGTTGGATGCGCAAGTCGCTCATAATATTATTGGCATGGAGTGTTAAGGTCAAGACTATGTTCTAAAATAATTTTAATGCCCGAGTTGTTAGGAATATTGAGAAAGGTTGAGGGCGAAAAAGGAAATTCGCCAAGTGGCACCATGGTAATTTTGTGGAAAGCTAGGGGTAGAATGGGAATTTCACAAAATTCAAGAAAAGGCCATATGGCCGTGTAGTGTGTGTGGTGTATGCCATATTTTAATTAATAAGGGTAATTGTGCATGTGCATGGATGAAGCTTGTAAGAGAAGGAAGTTGGTCATCTTTGCTCATTTTTAAGAAAATTCAAGAAATTGGAAGAAAAGTCTAGAAAAGAAGGAAGGGAGACAAGTGACTAAACTTGAAGGACTTAATTATAAATATGTAAAGATGGTGGAATACATGTATATATATATGACTTATTAGTCATAATTCTCATGAAAACTCTAGAGATTTTGGAGAGAAAGAAAGAAAGAAAGGAAAAAAAAAATAAGAAAGAAGAAAGAAGGAGAGTTCGGCCAACAAGGGCCAAGAGGGAGTGAAGGAAGAATATTTTTTTCTTCTATTATTTCCACTAAATGGAAGGTCCTCTTTAACATGGAAGGGTTGTTGGAACAAGGAAACCAATTATTCTTGCAATTTCTAACTCTAGCCGAGAGTTGAAGAATAAGGAAAGAGGTAAGGTTCAATCTCCCTCCTTGTGTTATGGATGCTTGGAACATGTTGTAATGTGTAGAAGGGAATGAAAAACATAAAATTTTGCATGTTGAAGGTGTGGCCGTGTAGGTTCCTGCATGGTATGGAAATGATGAATCAATTCTTATGTAGTATTTTAATTGTTGTTGTTATGTACTTTATGATGAAATGAATGAAAAGCATGAAAAAAAAATAGAAGTTGTGGAGGTAGCCGTGTATGCATTGTGTTGGCCGTGGGTGTGAGTTGTGTGTATGGAAAAGAATGAATAAATTCTATATAGCATGTTGTTGTTGTTGTGATGTATAGAAAATGGATGAAAAATGCATGAACATATGTATGTAGTATGTTGGCCGAATGGTTTAGGAAGTGGAAGGATTGTTTTAGAAGCTTATGCTAATCGATTATAATGTTCTTGCATGTATGGAAGACAATGATGTTAGTATGGTGTTGTTAGAATATAAATTATAAGGTTGTTATTGTTTTTATTGGAGTTGGAAAGTCTTGAAGAAGGCAGTATGTTGATTGAAATTGTTAGCATGATTGGTGGCATTATCGTTGATAGTGTGGCCGGGTTGTATTCCCGGGATTGTTGTTGATTGAAATCGGCCAAGTTAAACTTGGTGGCATGATATATTTACAGGGGAAATGCTGCCGAAATTTTGGTAGCCAAGGGTTATTTTAAGAATCCAATTCAAAATGCACTAATTAAGTTTTGGTAAACATGACCAAATTGTAGATTTTGGCAAATTTGCAACTTGGATTTGGAGTAGCAGAAGGAGCGGAAACAGGTATGTAAGACTTCATTTTCCTTCTTTGGCATGTCGTAGACGTAGTAGGCTTGAACATGGGCCTCGGGAATAATTCCTTCCCTAGAAAACCAAGATTGAAAACAGTTACTATTCATTCAGTAGAATTGAACTAGAAATTGTGTGAAAAGCTGAAAAAGCTTCCTAAACATCTAGAACTTGCATGAACAACACCCGACTATCCTAGAACCCTCATAAGTAAGGTCACAAAATGTATTATGCGCAAATTGTGTATGCCATTTGATCCGAGGTGGGCCCCTATTCCCGAATTCCTTCCTATTGTTCCATTAGGCTTATTTCCGTGCGTGTCAATGGAAATTCCTGGTTATCATTTTGACCACCAAACAATAGCTGCTTTAACTAAACCCTTGACTCTAACGCATAATTTTCCTTACTAGAAGTTTACAAGTGTTTTCTAAAATGCTTATTTTTCTTCAAAACCAAGCTTTACAATATTAAAGGTCTTAAGGACGAAAACGACGACTATGGCTCTACGATAATGATGATGTCAGATGTGAGAAGAAGTTTATGATGAGAATGCCAAGGATATGTTCTTACTACGAATATGACGATATGAACTGTTAAGCTATTTTTGAACAATGATTATTTTTCAAAGGTTTTAAAGTAAACGAAATGATGCCTTATGATTCTGTCCTATGATTTCTCATGAAGTTACTCTCCATTGATAGTCTCGCCTTATTACTAGTTCTTTCAAGGTGAGATAAAGCGCCCGTGGTTATTCCATAATAAAAATCGGAGGCTACCGACTTTACGTCACTCCGATATATATGAGTTATATATGCTTTTCTTTGGGCTCACTTGCATGCTATGGTATATGTATATATATATATATATGAAAGAAATGTTTTTCAAAGGCGACTTAGCATGCATGGCGTCCGCCCCGGGGGCACTCGGACACACGGGTTACTCTCTACCCGATGATATGCTCTATGTTCCTATAGAGTAATTGTTCACATGTACAGGTCATTTCCTTACCTCACGATATGATATCCTGTTCTTACTCATGTTATATCTTTTACTATGTTATTATTCATGTCTTACATACTCAGTACATTGCTCGTACTGACCCCTCTTCTTCGGGGGCTGCGTTTCATGCCGCGCAGGTACACCCAGATGATCCGACGCCATTATAGAAAAGGTTCCAGCGGAGTTGGCACCTCCACTTGCCTGTGAGGAGTTCTTTGGGTCACGAGTCCTATGCCATGATGTCGATGTTCGAGTTAGAGACTTTGCGAGACGAGTCATGAGTCCAGTGTCGATTTTGAGAGTGGGTCCATTAGCTAATATATTTCTACTATGCATTATGTTACGAGTCCTTCGCCTACGGACGTGTTTTAATTGAGAAACGGCAAAAAGAAATTTTGAAAAAAAATTTCGCTATGTATTTTACCTTCGGTTGATTTAAGAATCTAAAGAGATTAGATAGGTAATAAGAGACGGGGTTCGCTCGGCTCCGAATGCGGGGTCGGGTGCCCATCACACCCTAGTAAGGTCGGGGTGTGACAAAGTGGTATCGAGGCGAGGTCGGTCCCGAGGTTGTCTGCAAAGTCGTGTCCAGGTAGAGTCTGTTTATGGGTGTGAAGCCGGCCACATTTATAAACAGGAGGCTGCGGGGCATTTAGGAATTATTGACCTTCTTTATGTCTTGTGATCGTGCGATAGAGCCAAGTCATAGGAGATAAGATCCCTTATACTAATCATGGAATTCCGCAGGCATCCAGTATCGGCAGAAAAAGGCGAGGGATGACGTGGAAGTCAAAAGGAGTAGAATTTGGATGGATATATTTGTTCTGTTATGTGAAGCTGGGAGCCAGATAGGAAAATAGATATACGCCAGGAAAGTGAATATTGAGAAGAGAAAAGGGTAAAACGGTAAATGTAAAAGAAAGGACGTATTACGAAAATGTTTCGGAAGCTGTAAGACCACGACTTGATCCAGAACATGTAATAAAGGCCATGTGAGGAGACAGACGCGAAAATATCAGCCTTAAGGTACCGAATCCCACTAAAGTTTCGAGGTTAAGCGTGCTCAGGTGGGAGTAATTCTAGGATGGGTGACCCCCTGGGAAGTTTACAAGGAATTCAACATATTTAGACATATGAGACAAACGAGAAGTTAGGGTAGCCTAAGGAAAACTAGAGTATATGGGATGGTTGGAGATCATAAGAAGACGCGTAGAACGAGGCAAACTTGCTTGGTAAAGAGACCGGAGGTGCATCACAGCCCTAGGAATTAGGATAGGCTTGAACAGCGTTTGGACGTATTTTGTGGGCTAGTTAATAGTAATCATATATATGTATATATAAAGGTGTGGAATATCCCAAATATGATTGTATCGGTGGACATATGAATCCCGACGGCCAAAGTCCCGCACAAAAGGCCTTAATCGAGGTAAGGATGTACAAGTCCGAGTGACAGCAAGAGTAAAGGGTACAAGTGTTGCAAAGTAAGCTATTATTACTCTATTATAGATTGAGATTGGGAACGAGGATATGAGACGGAGTATAAGCAGATAATGGTACAGGTACACCCCAAAAGGGGGAAGCGAGGTGAGAGGAATGTAAGGATGAGACGAGAGACGGTTGATGTTTGTAATATGTTTGATATGGACGCTTGGATTACAAATGAAACCCCCCCCCCCCTTCATGGAAATAAGTCAGTGAGATCGGAAAACCAACAATAAGGGTATAAGAATCAGGATAATGTTTAAGGTACTATGAGAAGTTCGCACAAACTTTGAGTAGTGCGACGCCAGAAAATGGACGTATATAAAGAAAAAAGAGTATGACAAAGAGGACGGTATTGGATAGCTTAAGAGCTAATATGAAGAATGGAAAATAACTTCGAAAAGGGAGCTCCCCCGAGGTTCTTATACGACCCTGCAAGACTAGTTGAACATTCGAGGACGAATGTTCCAAAAGGGGGGAAGGATGTTACACCTCGCATTTTTGCACATTTGAATATTTCGAGTTAATGGCGGGAAGTTGAGGACGAGGTTATATTTTAGTTTGGTTGGATGCGCAAGTCGCTCATAATATTATTGGCATGGAGTGTTAAGGTCAAGACTATGTTCTAAAATAATTTTAATGCCCGAGTTGTTAGGAATATTGAGAAAGGTTGAGGGCGAAAAGGAAATTCGCCAAGTGGCACCATGGTAATTTTGTGGAAAGCTAGGGTAGAATGGGAATTTCACAAAATTCAAGAAAAGGCCATATGGCCGTGTAGTGTGTGGTGTATGCCATATTTTAATTAATAAGGGTAATTGTGCATGTGCATGGATGAAGCTTGTAAGAGAAGGAAGTTGGTCATCTTTGCTCATTTTTAAGAAAATTCAAGAAATTGGAAGAAAAGTCTAGAAAGAAGGAAGGGAGACAAGTGACTAAACTTGAAGGACTTAATTATAAATATATATAGATGGTGGAATAAATGTATATATATATGACTTATTAGTCATAATTCTCATGAAAACTCTAGAGATTTTGGAGAGAAAGAAAGAAAGAAAGGAAAAAAAATAAGAAAGAAGAAAGAAGGAGAGTTCGGCCAACAAGGGCCAAGAGGGAGTGAAGGAAAAATATTTTTTCTTCTATTATTTCCACTAAATGGAAGGTTCTCTTTAACATGGAAGGGTTGTTGGAACAAGGAAACCAATTATTCTTGCAATTTCTAACTCTAGCCGAGAGTTGAAGAATAAGGAAAGAGGAAGGTTCAATCTCCCTCCTTGTGTTATGGATGCTTGGAACATGTTGTAATGTGTAGAAGGAATGAAAAACATAAAATTTTGCATGTTGAAGGTGTGGCCGTGTAGGTTCTGCATGGTATGGAAATGATGAATCAATTCTTATGTAGTATTTTAATTGTTGTTGTTATGTACTTTATGATGAAATGAATGAAAAGCATGAAAAAAAAAATAGAAGTTGTGGAGGTAGCCGTGTATGCATTGTGTTGGCCGTGGGTGTGAGTTGCCATGTATGGAAAAGAATGAATAAATTCTATATAGCATGTTGTTGTTGTTGTGATGTATAGAAAATGGATGAAAAATGCATGAACATATGTATGTAGTATGTTGGCCGAATGGTTTAGGAAGTGGAAGGATTGTTTTAGAAGCTTATGCTAATCGATTATAATGTTCTTGCATGTATGGAAGACAATGATGTTAGTATGGTGTTGTTAGAATATAAATTATAAGGTTGTTATTGTTTTTATTGGAGTTGGAAAGTCTTGAAGAAGGCAGTATGTTGATTGAAATTGTTAGCATGATTGGTGGCATTATCGTTGATAGTGTGGCCGGGTTGTATTCCGGATTGTTGTTGATTGAAATCGGCCAAGTTAAACTTGGTGGCATGATATATTTACGGAAATGCTGCCGAAATTTTGGTAGCCAAGGGTTATTTGAAGAATCAATTCAAAATGCACTAATTAAGTTTTTGGTAAACATGACCAAATTGTAGATTTTGCAAATTTGCAACTTGGATTTGGAGTAGCGTAAGGAGCGGAAAAAGAGGTATGTAAGACTTCATTTTCCTTCTTTGGCATGTCGTAGATGTAGTAGGCTTGAACATGGGCCTCGGGAATAATTCCTTCCTAGAAAACCAAGATTGAAAACGATTACTATTCATTCGGTAAATTGAACTAGAAATTGTGTGAAAATCTTTGAAAAGCTTCCTAAACATCTAGAACTTGCATGAACAACACCCGACTATCCTAGAACCCTCATAAGTAAGGTCACGAAATGTATTACGCGCAAATTGTGTATACGCCTCATTTGATCCCAGGGTGGGCCCCCTATTCCCGAATTCCTTCCTATTGTTCCATTAGGCTTATTTCCGTCTTTGTAATCAATGGAAATTCCACGGTTATCATTTGACCACCAAACAATAGGCTGCTTTAACTAAACCATGACTACCACGTGCATAATTTTCCTTACTAGAAGTTTACAAGTGTTTTCTAAAATGCTTATTTTTCTTCAAAACCAAGCTTTACAATATTAAAGGTCTTAGGGACGAAACGACGACTATGGCTCTACGATAATGATGATGTCGGATGTGAGAAGAAGTTTATGATGAGAATGCCAAGGATATGTTCTTACTACGAATATGACGATATGAAGCTGTTAAGCTATTTTTGAACAATGATTATTTTTCAAAGGTTTTAAAGTAAACGAAATGATGCCTTATGATCTGTCCTATGATTTCTCATGAAGTTACTCTCCATTGATAGTCTCGCCTTATTACTAGTTCTTTCAAGGTGAGATAAAGCGCCCGTGGTTATTCCAGATAATAAAAATCGGAGGCTACGAGCCTTACGTCACTCCGATAGAGTTATAGCTTTTCTTTGGGCTCCCTTGCATGCTATGGTATATGTATATATATATATATGAAAAGAAATGTTTTTCAAAGGCAGCTTAGCATGCATGGCGTCCGCCCCCAGGGGCACTCGGACACACAGGTTACTCTGCTACCCGATGATATGCTCTATGTTCCTATGCAGTAATTGTTCACATGTACAGGTCATTTCCTTACCTCACGATATGATATCCTGTTCTTACTCATGTTATATCTTTTACTATGTTATTATTCATGTCTTACATACTCAGTACATTGCTCGTGCGAATTCCTCTTCTTCGGGGCGTTTCATGCCGCGGCAGTACACCCGGATGATCCGAAACGCCATTATGAAAAGGTTCCGGCGGAGTTGGCACCTCCCCTGCCCCCGGAGAGTTGCTTTGGGTCAGAGTCCTATACCATGATGTCATGTTCGAGTTAGAGACTTTGAGACGAGTCATGAGTCCCGAGTGTCGAGTTTTGAGAGTGGGTCCATTAGCTAATATATTTCACTATGCATTATGTTACGAGTCCTTACGCCACTGTGTGTTTTAATTGAGAAACGGCAAAAAGAAATTTTGAAAAAATTTCGCTATGTATTTTACCTTCGGTTGATTTAAGAATCTAAAGAGATTAGATAGGTAATAAGAGACAGCGGGTTCGCTCGGCTCCGAATGCGGGATCGGGTGCCCATCACACCCTAGTAAGGTCGGGGTGTGACAATTATCCACCACCCGGGGTTTCTAGATTTATACTTATGGCGGGGACATCTCGGTCGCCCTTACTGTCACCGAATAATATTCTACAGAAATCATACACACATAGGAGATTCTAAGAAACTTATATACTTATAACTAATCAATCTCGGGTCGACACGGGAGGCTGAGTGAGAGGTGCGTCCATCATCATCATCATCTCGTCTGCCCCCGCCTATCACGGGCCCCGCTATCACCCGCATACGAATCGGAGGAGTAATAATAATCGGACAATCCCCGGCTCACAAAAGTGATCCGGGCCAAGAACGGGAGAAATCCATAAAGACTCTCCGAGGTGGTGGCTAACGGGTTCTCCCTGGCAGGAGCAAGCGGCGCATACCGAAAATCTCGCCTCTCCCGTCGTCCCCGGAGGGGAATGCTCCGATGGTCTGTCTCATAACTATCTTCCTCCGTGGAGGTAAGAAACTGCGGAGGGTCACCGACGGATTGTCCACGACCCGGCCCGGGGCGGGGCGGCGTGCCCTACTTAGGCACCCAAACAAACTTACGAACCAATTTGCCATGTTGGGACATATCCGGATTCAGCGGATTAATCGTTCGTACGGATAACAGACAGCGCACGTCATACGAATACGAACGAGTGCTGTCCCTAAGCGGTCGCCCGTGCCAAATCATCAAATCAAAGTCAAAGGCGGCGGGAATGTGTACATCGCCCGGACACACACGCGCATACATACATACATATGGGCCATGCCGGCCGCCGCAAACATACGGGCCGCTTAAGGACGCAAGCGAGTCACATACAAACAAACCGGAACCACATACAACCGGACCCAGGACCCCCGACCCACAAATATGTCTACGAGTGCCTCTACAAACGAACACCGAACATACGAACATATGACGGGACGGGCCCCGCCGTGCCCAAATAGTCTCAAATGTACATAATGCATGGGAAAACATATGTA
>NW_026716903.1:0-16390 GCF_029784015.1 Lycium ferocissimum | reverse complement strand
GAAGTCCTATGCGGATAATCGTCGAAGGGACTTAGGTTTCAAGTGAAAGATTGGGTATTCTTGAAGGTGTCGCCAATGAAGGGTGTCATGAGATTTGGCAAAAAGGGCAAGCTTAGTCCTCGGTATATTGGGCCTTATGAGATTGTATGCAAGGTAGGCCAAGTGGTTTATGAGTTAGATCTACCTTCGGATTTGGAGTCAGTCCATCCGGTATTCCATGTATCGATGCTTCGGAAGTGCATTGGAATTCCTTCTACAATTGTACCGGTAGACGATGTTCAAGTCAATGAGCAATTATCCTACAAAGAAGTTCCCATTACCATTCTAGATAGGCTAGTATGGAGACTCAGAACAAAAGATGTAGCTTCAGTTAAAGTCTTATGGAGAAGTAATAATAGAGAGGAAATGACTTGGGAAGCAGAAGAAGACATGAAGTTCAGGTACCCACAATTATTTCCACCTCCAGAGGAAACTCCGGCAGAGACGCCATTGTCCTCAGGTATGTAATGCCTTCTTTGATATTTTCTTGTTTGTGTGTGACCATGGTTATTGATGTTGTTGATGTAGCACTGTGAGGCGATATATTTTGGGTTGCTGTGACAAGATGATAGTGCCATATTATAGGGGAAACTCTGGTGAAATTTTTGTAGGATCCCTAAAAGTCTAACATTCGAGGACGAATATTTTTCGGGGGGGCGGGGGGGGAGGAGAATGTTACATCTCGGATATTTTGGATTGTTGCCTTGCGAGTAGACTAATATGAGCTTAAGGTGAATAAAAAGTCCTTACGAGATTAAAGAATGTATTAGATAGCTTAAAGTGCATACCATAAGATTTTGAAGTCATATGAATATGTGAAACTAAGTTCGTTGGAGGAAGTGGAATGTAAGTCATGTTTGGAAAGGTTTTCGCCATAATTGAGCTAATATTTATTTAATAATGTCTTCAGGGGCTGCTATAAGGCCTATTTTATGGTTAATGAAGTGTTATATAAGTGCCAAGAAAGTTCCACAAGGATTGGAGGTCAAATGAATCAAGGAGAGTGAGTTTAGAAAATATGAGTTATACGACCACTTATACGGTCTGTATAACTTTATACAGTCCGTATAATGGTTCGTATAACATTCCAGAGAAGGCCAATCCCTGGTGGGATTATACGGTTACTTATACGGACCGTAAGGACCGTATAAGTGTCCGTATAACCAAGTCTGGTCACTTTTCTAGATTTTTTTTTCCTTTTTATATATATATGACCCAAGCTCATATTTTTCATTTCCCACTTCTCCCAAACCCTTAAAAGCTCTAGAACCTTCTCTAAAGCATATTTCACGTAAACCCAAGAGAAATCAAAGATCAAATAGCAAGAATCAAGGTATCCATGTGCTAAAAGACTTGCTAGGGTTTGTAGACTTCAAGAATTTCTTGGGTATTGAAGCTAGGGTTTTCATACAAGTTGATAACTTGCTCCAAATCTCATTCTTATGAGATAAAAGGTTAGTTTCATGTTTATTTCATGTTATTAAGAATGCTTAGTTGTTGAATAACTTGGGTGAAAGAAGAAAGTAGAAAATGAGTTCCAAATGAACATTTAATGATATTTTTGAGTAGTAAACTAACTTGAGTCATGATTCTTAGTATGCTATGGATATAATCTTGTTATGAAGGGTATTAATGATGACAAGGAAGTGTTGTATGAAATTGTGTAAGGGTTGGTGTGAAGTTGTTGATATTAGTTGAATATGAGAATGAATTTTGAGACATAATGGAATACGACTACTTGATTATGATGTTGTGGATGTTATTATGGTTTTTTGGGAGTTGTTTTATGATATGGTGGAAGCCGATGAAATAGGGGAAATGCTGCCCAATTTTTGTTAGATCATGAGTTGTTCTAGTTTAAATTCAAGAGTGTCTTTAAGACTTAACCGTGGTATGAATCCTTTTAAATGTAGATTTCTCAAGATTTGATAGTAAACGTTAAGTAGTTAAGAATACATAGAGGTATGAAAGTGTTACACCCCGTATCCTTGAAGAAGCACGTACAAATTTGAAACATAAGTACGTTGAGTTATGGTTAAGTAAAACCACTTTGGAATATAAGGAGAAAGCATTATTAAGTATATTTAATGAGTGAAGGATGTATATAAGGTATACCGGAAGGTTTTATAAGGAAATGAGTGGAAGAAATCAAGTAGTACGACTTTGGAGAAAGGATAGGTAATGTTTTGTGTGAGAATTTTGGTCCAAATTGGGGGATGAATATCTCTTAGCATATGAAGTGTTTTAAGGTGAAAAAAAAGCCTAAAATGAAGTTTGTCGAGTCTAGTTTCCGACGCAACAAACCCCTCATCGATAGGACATCGGAGTAGAGAATTATGGACGTTACAAGTTCAGCTAATAGTACTGCTACAATACCCGACCCGAACTTGAACCAACATAAAAGGGGCTTGCCCCCTCTTTTTTGGCCCAAACATCATCCAAATTGTTCCAAAATTCTCTAGAAAGCTCCCCAACTCCCAAACCCAAATTTCAAACCTAAATCAGCTATAATTCCTGAATTTCGGTCCAGGCAACGTATAGTTGCGAGTATACAATCGTATGGCGACGCGTGTGGTGCAAGTTTAAGGTGAAGAAAGTGAAGATATAGTGATATTATCAGGATTAAGGTATGAATCTCCTATTATTAATGTTAATTTTGGTTTATTTACGGAGATAGAACCGTTAAATAGCTGTATAATAATTCTATTGTGGAGATGCAGATAAATATTATATGGGATGTTTTATGGAGTATTTGGCATTGAGAATAACATGGTTGATATTGGTCGTCTTGTTGTTGTTGTTGGTAACTGTGATTTTGGGCTAGGGATATAAACAGGGGAGATGTTGTCGAAATTTTGACAGATTTTAGAAAGACTTAGTTTAAGGACTAAGATAAGCACTTGATAACGAGCCTAACGATAGTATGAATTCCCTTGATTGTAGATTTGAGAGTTCGAGAAGTAGAAGTTGAACGAATAGATAAGCTTCAAGGTATGTAAAGTTATCCCTTCCTTCTCTATGGCATGAATTACATAAAGTGAGCGAACGACGTACATACATGACTCCAATGAACTCTAGTTCTCAGTGGTACTTGACATGACAGTTGTCTTTGATTGTCAAGTGTTGGTTCATTCTAATTATTCTGTCAAACCTCAAATGATGAATCAGTTTGTACATGATTGCTCCTAATATTCTATTCATGCACAATGTTATGGCCTTACTTCACCGAGTCCCTCACTAGAGGGCCGGGTACGGTATATATATGATTACTTCACCGAGTTCTTCACTAGAGGGCCGGGTACGGTATATATATGATTACTTCACCGAGTCCCTCACTATATATATGATTACTTCACCGGTCCCTCGCTGGAGGGCCGGATATATATATGGTTATTTCGCCGAGTCCCTCACTAGAGGGCCGGGTACGGTATATATATGATTATTTTATCGAGTCCCTCACTAGAGGGTCGGGTACGGTATATATGTATATGACTTCATTCACCGAGTCCCATAATGGGAGAGGTACGGTATATTATATATATGCATGACACCTCTCATAAAGTACAGAGGCTTTGGTATTCCTTGATTATCATACTTGTCTCCTGTCATCTTTTACTCAGTTATGATCTTCTTTATTGTACTTCATGCTTTACATGCTCAGTACATTTTCCGTACTGACCCCCTTTCTTCGGGGGCTGCGTTTCATGCCCGTAGGTACAGACACTCAGTTTGGCGATCCTTCGGCTTAGGACTTCTGCCCAGCCGCTTGGAGTGCTCCATTGTTCCGAAGCTTGAGTTATTTTGGTACAGATCCTTTTGACATAGACTTTGTTATACTCTTAGAGGTCTGTAGACATATGTGGGTTGTGTATATATGGTTTGGCCAGCTATATCGATGTAGTTCATCTTGGATGTCCCCGGGTATAGTGGCAGCCTTATCGACTTGCATATTTGTTATGTTTTGGTTAACTGTGACTTCTTAGGAGGCAGGTTCTTTTTGATGTATGACATGATGAGTTCACAACATGCTTTTATAGAGTGCCATATTGTTTTCAGTTTCAGTCTGATTATATCTAGCGGGTCGTATACGGGTGCCCAGCTTGGGCACTAGTCATGGCCCATCGATTTGGGTCGTGACAGTAAGGCTAACCCTTCTTTCTTAAGGCATGATCCCATTGTTGCATACCTTCATGTGAATTCCATAATGTCTTCCAAGATGAATTCATTCTTAGAATCACTAAAGCTCATGATTCTTGATTTCCTCATGATACCATTAGTCTCATCCTATAATAGTTTATCCTCTAAGGAAGGGTATAATGAAAGTGATGATGATGATGATGATGTTGAGGATACATATGTACTCCTATGTATGTGTGTGTGTGTGTGTGTATATATATATATATATATATATATATATCAAGATTATAATTATTAAGAATACCGAGCTTATATGGTCGGGTATGATATCTATAACGCGTGCACCACTGCAGTTGGGTACGGATAACACTGAGCCTTGATAGGGCCAGGTATGTATAACACCGAACCTTGTTATGGTCGGGTATGTAAGACACCGAACCTCTATGGTCGGGCATGATACTATTATACGTATAAATGTATAAAGTTGAAGGTTCCTATTAAAAAAAAAGGGGTAACTAAATACGATAAACATCGCTAGGGGTATAAATGGCTCTATCCTCCCATGACTTTTCTATCTTATATTATTTATTATGCTTCCATTATGTTATTGATTATGTTTTACATACTCAGTACATTATTCGTACTGACGTCCTTTTATTTGTGGACGCTGCGTCATGCCCGTAGGCGGATAGGGAGATAGACTTGACCCATAGACTGCTTGTTCGGAGACAGCATAGAGGAGCTCCATTTGATTTGGAGCTGCAGCTGTCGGTACTATTCTTTTGTGTATATACAAATGGGCATGGTAGGGTCCTGTGTCATCTCTATGATATTACATACTCTCTCTAGAGGCTCGTACATAGTTTTGTATAGCTATATGTCTTTTAGCCTTGCCGGCTCGTATATTGTACATTATTTTGCTAGCCTTGTTGGCTTGTGTATGTGTAAATGGGCATTGTTGTTGACATTGATATAAAAGTGTTTTAGCTGTTGGAAATGGTATTATTGAGGCATAGAGTTTGTTGATAAGCCATGTGGCTCACCTAGATGTGAACGTGAATGTACAACGAGAGGTGCTCGGGTGGGTTAACACGGTACTTGTCATGGCCGTCCAGTTAGGTCGTGACACTTTCATTCAAGGAAAAAGAAGGTGTATTACAATGATTTTATAAAAAGGTGAAAGACAAGCTACAGAACTAGAAAGGAAGATTGTTGTCTTTTGAAGGCAAGGTAGTGCTCATTAACAGTGTATTACAAAGTATGCCATTGTACCTTTTGTCTGCTATGGCACCTACCAAGTATACACTCAATGAGTTACACAATATCTTTGCTAGATTTTTTTTGAGTAACAAAGAGGAAGGGAGAAGTAGGCACTGGTCTGCTTGGTTAAAATTATGTGTTCCTAAACATAAAGGTGGTCTGGGCTTCAGATCTTTGTTTGATGTGTCTAAGGCCTTGTTTGCAAAGTTGTGGTGGAGGTTTAGAATAGGAGGGACTATATGGGCCACTTATATGTGGAACAAGTATTGTAAAAGGAAGATTCCAACTCTGGTACAATGGAAAGGAGGCTCACAGCTTTAGAAAAACATATTGGAGACAAGAGATGCAATTGCGCAGGATATATATTGGGAACCAAGAGATGGCTCAGCCAACTTTTGGTATGATAATTGGACCAAACTAGGTCCATTTGAAAATCTCATGCCTTCAAATTTCCCTATAGATGACAGTATACCAGAGGTGAAGAATGTGATGATTAATGACAAGTGGAATGTTCAGAAACCACAACAAACTGCACCTGAAGATGTAGTAGAGCATATTGCAAGAAAATGTTGGAGAGATGAAGGTTATAATTCCATAAACAAGGCTTGGTGGTTACCTACTAGCAGTGGCAAGTTTACATTGGGAAGTGCATGGGAGAAACTAAGGAAGAGAGGTGAGTATAATTGGTTCTTTGAGCAAATGTGGATAAAGGGACTGCACTTCAAAATTTCTTTCTTTTTATGGAGAGTATGGAAACAGAAACTACCTATGGATGATGTGCTACCTAGAATAGGGATTTCTATTGTTTCAATATGCAGGTGCTTCTCACAACCACTGCAAGAAACAATGGAACATGTATTTCTTACAAGTGACTATGCAAGTGGAGTGTGGAAAGTGTTTGCAAATGCAGGTGGTATACAAGGTCCTGTTGTTCAAATTAATTAAATTGTCAAGAAATAGTGGGCTACTGAATGTTCAACCAAATTAAAGCCTCTATATCAAGCAGCTCCAACTATCATTATGTGGCAATTGTGGAAGAGAAGAAATGCAGCGGTTTATGGAGAAAAGTTATCCAGACATAAGGTCTTGTATGAGAGTAGTTTGAACTTGGTTCAGTTTGCAAAGACAAGATATCCATGGATGAAGAATTTTGCCAATTCTTGGCCTCAACTGCTGCAATAGTTGGAATGTTACAGGCCTCACATTACATATACCATGGTGCTATGGTGTAGTCCTGATCAAGGATGGTATAAATGTAACAGTGATGAGGCCTCTAAAGGAAATCCTGGTCTTGGTGCTTCTGCTTTTTGTGTTACGAATCAAGAAGGTGATTTTATTCATGCAAGTACTACAAGGACTGAAGATACCACTTGAGATAGTGCTACGGGGACTGAAGATACCTCTTGAGATATTAGATATTGTGTACAGAAGCAGCTTTTACCACTATTTTTAGAGACAAATTCTTAGTCTATTGAAGTTTGTAGAAGGAGAATGGGATGTCCCATGGAGTGTATGCATGGAGGTGCACAATATAAGAGAATGAAGGATAAAAGGAAAAATACAGATAGGCCATGTTATGAGGGAAAGGAACCAGTTGGCAGATTTTTTAACTAAACGCTCTTTTGATTTTGCAGGTCTAATAAGCTTTAGTTCATTCATTGAACTACCAGTAGCAACAAGAAGACTTGTCAATATAGACAAGATGCATTTGCCTTGTTTTAGATTCAAAACTGTGTATGCCAGGGAACCAGATTGAGTGCACAAGAAAACACAAGAATATGTAGCCTCTGAAGCTGCAAGACAAGGAGAATGCAACACATAGTAAGACAATGCAGTTACTGTAAGTTGTAATACAAATTAAGAGGAAGCTGGAGTTTTGACAAGAACTAAAGTATCAACACTGATTTTAGTAGTCTGTAAGTCTAGCACTATGCAACTTTTATCCAATGTGTGGTATTAACTTTATGTTCAGGTTGATGGAAGAGATTGTATAGTGGTGGAGATTATGGATTGTTGAAAGCCATACTAAAGGAATGATATCATTTATTACAGACAGATAAAGAGCTGGCCAAGCCTGAACTTGCACAACTTCAAGTTAGAAGAAGCTTCTGTTGGTTACTGATTTCGTAGCACCTGGTGAGAGCTTGGAGGTTGCTTAAGTGAAATCAAGCCACAACTTGGACATGTGATGCTATAGTTTAGGCTAGTCTTTTGCTATTTATTCTGTTTTTCATATTAGAGGAACTTTTGTCGTTGTATTATCTTGATTTTTCTGTACAAACTTGTTTTGATTAATAAACCACGACTAGCACCATGCTGGTTGTTTTACTTTTAAAAAAAAAAAATCTTAGGCAGTGATCTATAATACCTGTAACCTTACTTTATAACCTCATAATATCAGCCCATCTGAGGGAGACTCTAATCCCATAATGACAACGTAGTGACTTAACCTTGGGAGTAATATGCTCGAATGACAAACTGAATCATGAACAGGTAACATATTTCCTTATTTAACTTACAACTGTTTATAACATGAAGCTAATATTTGTCCATAAACTTTAGAACTTTTCAACAATACCTCTTGAACCTTATCTATATAACTTATCTTCAATAAAACTTATGACTCATCACGGTAGCCCGAAACTGGTAATTTGATTCATCTTACCTTTGGATCTACAACCCATTACCACCACCAGAAGTTAGCCATATGATTCATCCTACACATCATTCTACCCCCCATTAGCGCTCTTTAGAAGCTATCAACATAGTTCTCCTTAAATAATTCTCTATACCCAACTCCGACCATATAGAACTATCGATATCATTTACCTTAACTAATGTTCTATAAAACCCTTAACTATACTTTAGAAATCATCAACATTATTCTTCATAAGGGTAAACTCTAATCCCATTATGATAACTCATAATCGACTCCAAGAGTAGTGTGCTCGAGTGGCATCCGACTTACGGACATATGAAATTTCTTAGGAAACTCATGAAACTTATAGGATGGGAGTAATACACATGTAGGCTCTAGGTTTCCTAACTCACCTTAAGTAAAAATTATGAGTCAAATACAATTACCTAAAAGATGTCAATATAGTTTACCTTAAATAGTGATCTTAAATTCCATAAACGATTCTTTGGAACTCTCTCACCCAACTAATCGTTCATAGGATCTGAAATCTATGAATGAAACTTTGGAGCTATTCACATGATTGACTTTACCTTATAACCAACCAACAATCTCATGAAAGTTAACCATACAATTTATCTTAAGTAGCATGCCACCATCTGTTTACTATCCTTAGAGGGTACCACATGATTCATCTTATTTAGCTCTCTACACTCCAACAATGACCAAGTAAAACTACCAATATCTTTTTTGTCTTACGTATTTTCTATAGCCCATTTAATGATACTCTAGAAACTCTCAACACCTCTTAGAGATGCAAAGCATTTTTCTCTATTTTAAACCCTAGTTGTCAACTAATGTGAAAATTCATCGTCCTGCTAACACACATAATGATGTATTTATACATTGTAAGTATGATTTAGGAGGAGGACAAACCAATGGGCTAATGGGCTATTAGGAAACCCTTATGGATGGACCCAACCCAATAGCTATTTCCATTATCTCCCACTCACACATAAGGGAGTGCTCAAGCTCCATCAAGCTAAGAAAAACATAATCGCCTTTAAATTCTCTTGCATAATTTCTTATAGGATAAATAGATCGTGCGACCGGCTTACTATCAGAACACTTTGATATACACCCATTAGGCATATATATCCTCTCATCGTCATCACAAAAATCATCAAGTATGCAAAAGAAGTATGTTCAGTTCCCTAGATCATTTGAATCATGCTAATACATCACACTTTGATCTCATGTGTTATAATTTCTTGTGTTCATAATTATGACTCATAAGTTAAAATCGATACCAGCAAACACAACTAAATGAGATTTAATTAATGATCATCTCATGAGTGTCTCAATTTGAATCCATCTCACTATTCTAGCCGTGCTCTGCTAAATCAAATCTCTCATGGTCATTTGGCAGCATGTTAAGATAGCAAATAGTGAACTAGGCTTCAAGCCACTGATTATAGTCGTGAGGGTACTCAATAAGGTCTCACACAACAATAAGTCAAGATATAACTTATGTTAACACATTTGGTTGACATTTGCACATATGGTATGAAACATGTGCTACGGCGTTTTCTCCTTTTCCATTGAGCGTATGTCGTTATCTCATAAGATAAGGCTGTATAGATGATATTCAGACACCATATGCATATGAACTGAGTTCCTTAATCTACTCAATAAAAGTGAACTCACATCTGGCCTCTAGAAGTAGACTAGGTGAAACTTATTCCCACAATCAAAATATTGTGGAGCTCTTTCCAACGGTATCTTGTGGAGCTCAAACGGAGCTCTGTGCTAAGAGTTATGCCTATTTTATTAATGCATGTTTTACTAAAGCTGGTCGGAGCAAAATTTTCATATTTTGGGTTACGTTCTGAGCCTTTTCCTACTCGAGGTGAAACTCCTTATTTTATGAAGTAAAAATGTCCATAACACTATTCTAAACCTGTTACACCTCGAAAAATTTCATGTCATTGTGTGGTGAATACACTAACGTAAGTTAAAGGGTATATGATGTCCTTACTAGTAAGAAGGGATACTTAATGATTCTAATTAAGATTCTAAAGACATTTGAGGAAAAAAAAAAAAAAAGCGTGTCAGAAGAAGTTAGGTAGAGAATATCGAACGCAGTGTACCAGCAGGTATTCTTGGTGATTTACGGGGTTAGAAGTTGAACAAATCGAATCAACGCAATCTGAACGGATTCAGGAAAATCTGCAAACACCAGTCAGTACCGACGGGCCGTAGACATGTCGACAGACCGTCACTACGAACCGTCAATATATTTCTACAGACTGAGACCTGCAGGCGTTAACATGCTTCTGCAATCAGAGATTCTCAGGTGTTAGTCGATAGAGCAAGTCGACGGGTCGTCGACCCGCTCGTCAAACCGCTTATCTGAAACTTTCGAGTTCCAGCTATAAATAGACGAGTTACACCCCAAATTTTCAGATTTCATTCTCTCTCCAAGTCTTGAAGGTTCTAGAAAAATCCTCTCATTATATTATCATATATCCAAGGGAAATCAAGGAGTAAACACCAAGAATTAGTAGAATCAAGTGTAAGAGTACTCTCTAGGGTTTGTGAAAACCAAGAATTTCTTTGTTGTTGAAGTGGGGTTTTCTCCAAGTGAAGTATTTACATCCAAAGTCTGTTCCTACATCATCAAAGGTAAGTTTTATGTTCAATTCATATTATTAAGAATATTGAGGGGTTAAAAGACTTGAATTATGGAAGGGAGAAGAATATGGAGATAGTGATATTCGTGAATGATGACTTAACTTGAATAATAGTTCTTGACATGTTATGAGTACAATCTTGTGTTGAATAATACAAATGATGTTAAAGGAGTATTATATGAGAATGAATATGAAGCTGTAAAATAGGTATGGTTATGGATGATTTTGAAGGTGGATTTAAGAAGTAAACAATGTTTAACTTGAAGAATTTAGTGATTATGTTATCATGGGTGTTCTTATTGATGTTTGAGGGTTATCTTATTTTATGGAAGAAGTTGTCAAAACGAAGAAAATGTCGCCAAATTTTCAATTACTCTTAGTTGCTTTAACTTAAGATTAAGTATGTTTCCGGTAGTCTAATCTTAGTGCAAATTCTCGTAAAGATAGCATCGTGAGCTCAAAAGGCAAGCAAGTAGGCAATAGAGTTAAAAAGATATAAAGGTATATAAGGCTAGCCCTTCCTTCAAAGTCATGATCCATATATATATATACATATATATATATATATATATATATATATATATATATATATATATATATATATATATATTGTGATTTCTTTTCAATAATTCCCATGACCTTCTTACAGTCCAAAAGACGAAAGCTAAAGAGTATTAAGGGTTTCCTATGAGATAGAGATGGGATGTGTTCTATGGTAATAATGATGATAGTGATGCTTTCATGAGTTTAATAGTCCTACTTTATGATCTCATTAATGTTACTTCTTGTTATTGTCTCACGACCTCATGATATTAGTTCTCCTGAGGTGAGGCGTAACGATGGTGATTATTTCATAACGAAATCGGAGGTTCTCGAGCTTACGTCACTCCGATAGAGTTATAGCTCTTACTTGAGCTCCCATGCATGCCTCATATTATGTAGATGTATGATTACACCACGCCGATATGGTCGGGCAGTCACCACTACGACAGGCGTAGTGGGCAGCTATGATGATGATTTCACCAGGTCTAGATGGCATGGGCAGACACCACTAGTGGGCGGCTTGAGATGTTTACCCCGGACACGGGCTAATGATGATCACACCGTACCTATATGGTCGGGCAGTTTACATATGCATACATGACATGATGTTGTTATTGATATAAGTTAGCATGCATGATTCCGCCTTAAGAGGCAAGCAGTTACAGTTATTTTTCTTCTTATGCTCTCTATATTCTTTTATTATGTCACCATGTATGCCTTACATACTCAGTACATTGTTCGTACTGACGTCCTTTTCTTTTTGGACGCTGTGTTCATGTTCACAGGTAGATAGAGGGACAGTCAGCCAAATCAGCTTGCACAGGAGCACTTCCCTACTCTGGAGGTGTAGTTTTTTATGCTTTCTTTTGTATATATATTTGGGCACGACGGGGTCCTGTCCCATCCTTATATTTAGTACTCCAGTTAGAGGCTCGTTGATACATATGTGTGGGTAGTAGATGTCTTATGATCACCCCAGTGTATATTGTTGTATATTATTTCACAGCCGTGAGGGTTTATATATTTATATATATGTATTGCCTCGGTGATTATGCGTGTACAGATGGAGCATGATGGTTAGCATGATGAGTGGTGCTCGGTAGTTAGCTCCGAGTACCCATCATGGCCCACTGGCTGGGTCGTGACAAAAGTGGTATCAGAGTAGTTCCGTCCTAGGGTGTGTCTATGAGCCGTGTCCAGCAGAGTCTCATTTATAGGTGTGAAGTGCGCCACACTTATAAACAAGAGGATGCGGGGCATTTAGGAATAATGACCGTTCTTCTTCTCCATAGATCGTGCGATAGAGCTGTGCTATAATATTTTCTTTCCCTAATTGTGATTTATGATTTCAGCGATATCGGTAAAGAGAAAAGTGACAGCCGCTCAGAAGGGTAAGACTGCGGAAAGAAAGGGGGGTGAACAGGAGTCGTCGGTATATGTAGTGGAGGGTGAGTCTCATAATGAGGCTCCATCTCGCACCTCTCACACTCCGCCTGCTTCGGAGGAGCATGAAGGGGCTCCAGCTCCAGCTCCAGTACCTCCAGTCCCTCCACCGGGTGCTTCTGGTCAACATATGATCGAGGCCATTCAATTGCTGACATAGCTAGTTGCCGCCCAGGCTCAGCGGCAGAGTGCGGGTCCGGGTGACAGAGCCACTAGTGCCAGAGCCCGTGATTTTATGAGTTTTAACCCACCGAAATTTTTTGGGTCAAAGTCGGATGAAGACCCGCAAGGTTTTATAGATCAGATGTTGAGGACGCTGAGGATTATACATGCTTCCAATACTGAGTTAGTGGAGTTAGCGTCTTATAGATTGCGGGATGTTGCTGTTCTATGGTATAATAATTGGATAGCTTCAAGGAAGGAAAATGCACCTCCCTCAGTTTGGCAGGAATTTATAGATGTCTTTCTTCGTCATTATTTGCCACCCGAGGTTCGAAGGGCCCAAGCTGAAAGGTTTTTGAATCTGAAGTAAGGAAATATGAGCGCTCAATAGTATAGTATCCGCTTTAACTCATTGGCAAGATACGCTCCCACTATGGTAGCCGATATGGGAGACAGAGTACATAGATTTGTGAGTGGCTTAGGGTTACATTTGTTCAAAGATTGTTTGACAACTTCATTGCAGGAGGTGATGGACATCTCCCTTATCTAGGCCCACGCCCAGAATTTAGAAGAGTAGCCACAGCCGCAAAGGGTGAGTGCGACATTGATGGAGGGCAAAGTAAGGATCTGCCGGTGTTAGTAGTGCGTATAGAGGGGGTCAGCGGCAACAGTATTCCAGACATTTGGGCCAGTTCGCGACTAGTGCACCTCCTAGGTTTGCGAGCAGGAGATTTTATCACCCCATTTATTTCTGTCCGGGTCAGAGTTCGTGGGTCTCAGGTCCCCCAGTTTGGAGGTGATCCTAGCTAGAGGAGACCACCGGTACCGCAATGCAGTCAGTGCGGTAGATTACATTCGGGCCAGTGTCACCGAGGATCAGATGCTTGTTATGCCTGTGGTCAGGTTAGGCATATGATGTGTGATTATCCGTCGATAGGCGGTAGAGCTGGGGCTCAGCCAACGGGGTCAATAGCAGGTTCTTCTTTGTCAGTGTGCCCTGTCGAGCAGACTCCCCCGATTTCAGCAAGCCGTGGCAGAGGCCGAAGGGGATCCCTCAGTTTAAGTGGCCTTCAGCAGCCCCGTATTTATGCTCTAGCCGGACGTCAGGATCTTGAGTCCTCCCCAGATGTGGTTACAGGTATATTGACCATATTCTCTTATGATGTTTATGCATCGATTGATCCGGGTTCGATGTTATCCTATATCACTCGTTATATTACTGGCTTTATTGGGGTGAAACCCGAGCCAATTAAACCTTTCGAGGTATCTACTCCGGTTGGTGATCCAAAGAATAACTAGACAAGTATACAAAAATTGTGTGGTTGTGATGTGATTATGGGCATGGATTAGTTGGCCTTGTGCTATGCTAATGCGGATTGTAGAGCGAAAATAGTTCGGTTCCAATTTCCAGGCGAACCAATGCTTAAATAGAAGGGTAACACAAAGATCTCCAAGAGGTAGGTTTATTTCCTGTCTCTAAGCGAGGAAGATTATTGCCAAAGGCTGTATTTATCATTTAGTCCGAGTGCATGACACCGAAGCAAAGCCGCCAACCGTCCAATCTATTCCGGTAGTAAATGAATTCCTAGATATATTTTCAGAAGAACTTCCAAGCCTTCCACCAGAACGGCAGATTGATTTCGATATCGATGTGTTGCCGGATACCAAACCTATATCTGTCCCTCCCTATAGAATGGCTCCTGAAGAATTGAAAGAGCTAAAGGCTCAATTGAAAGATTTGCTTGAGAAGGGATTCATTAGAGCCGGTTCATCGCCATGGGGAGCACCTGTCTTATTTGTGAGAAAGAAAGATGGTTCTTTACGAATGTACATCGATTATAGATAGTTGAACAAGGTGACGATTAAGAATAAATATCCTCTTCCGAGAATCAATGATTTGTTTGACCAATTACAGGGTGCCAAGTGATTTTCCAAAATAGATTTGAGGTCAGGATATCATCAAGTGAGAGTTTGAGAAAAAGACATTCCAAAGACAGCTTTCCGAACCAGATATGGTCATTATGAATTTTGAGTAATGTCGTTCGGGTTGACATATGCCCCGATAGTGTTCATGAATTTGATGAATAATGTGTTTAGGCCTTTCTTAGACCTATTTGTGATAGTGTTCATCGATGACATTTTGGTATATTCTCGGTCAGAAACAGAGCATGCCGACCACTTGTGTATTGTTCTTGGAATTCTTCGGACTCGTGAATTGTATGCTAAATTTTTGAAATACGAATTTTGGTTGAACTCGGTAACGTTTCTGGGCCATATTATTTCAGCTGACGGCATTCGAGTTGACACTCACAAAATTGAGGTTGTGAGGACTTGGCCAAGGCCTACAACGCCTTCAGAGGTCCGTAGCTTCTTGGGATTAGCAGGCTATTATAGAAGGTTTGTGGAAGGATTTTCTTCTATTTCAGCACCATTAACGAAGTTAACTTAGAAGTCAGCAAAATTTCAGTGGACTAATGCCTGTGAACGCAGTTTTCAGGCATTAAAGGATAGGTTGACTTCAGCTCCAGTTTTAACCCTTCCAGAGGGGGGCCGATGGTTATGTTGCGTATTGTGATGCCTCCGGTGTTGGATTGGGTTGCGTGTTGATGCGGCACGGTAAAGTCATCACCTATGCCTCCCGGCAGTTGCGGAAACATGAGAAGAAATATCCAACCCATGACCTTGAATTAGCTGCGGTTATCTATGCGCTAAAGATGTGGAGACACTATTTGTATGGCGTTCCTGTTGATATCTACACGGATCACAAAAGCCTCCAATATATTTTCAAGCAGAAGGAGTTGAACCTATGACAGAGACGGTGGTTAGAACTACTGAAAGATTATGATGTAAGTATTTTATACCACCCTGGAAAAGCAAATGTGGTGGCTGATGCACTTAGCTATAAATCAATGGGTAGTCTATGTGAGGTCCCTCCGGAGACGAAAGAATTAATCCATGAGCTTCACTAGCTAGCTAGCCTTGGAGTTCGTCTAATTGATTCATGCAATGCAGGGGTTGGTATTCATAATTCAGCTATTTAATCTTTAGACACGGAAGTAAGAAGGCACCAATATGAAGATCCTGTCACGACCCAACCCCGTAGGCCGTGACTAGTGCCCGAGCTGGGCACCCAAACATATTCCTTAACCAGAATCGCATACAGATAGCTTAGCTTATACATATACAAACATTAGACGCTGTCTCAAACTGTCGCAAACACAAACATATATATCAGAAGCCAAAGAAGGCTATCATATGGCGCAACGTCCCAAAATATATACAAATGCAAGCGGAAGGCCGCCCACGCGGACGTGGGACCGCCAAACATAAAACATATGAACACACCTGTACAAGAATAGGCACGACCCACATATATGTCTACGGACCTCTAAACAACAACGGCATCATATGACGGGATCGGGGCCGCCGTACCCCCCCGAATAAATATATACATATGCAACAAAAGTATATACCAAAA